>NW_021836476.1:7500-26850 GCF_006345805.1 Octopus sinensis | reverse complement strand
TGCAGCCCTGTGTGGCTAATAAAGAAACAATATCTATCTATCTGTCTGTCTGTCCTGTCTGTCTGTCCGTCCGTCCGTCTTCCGTCCGTCCGTCCGTCCGTTCCGTCGCGTCTGTCCTGTCTGTCTATCTATCTATCTATCTATCTATCTATCTATCTATCTATTATCTATCTATCTCTGTCTGTCTGTCTGTCTTGTCTGTCTGTCTGTCTGTCTGTCTGTCTATCTGTCTATTTTTTTGCATTTGTATGTGCCTGTCTATCTTTAAGTATGCATACAAACATATATATATGTTCGCTTAAGAATAGAGTAAAAACTGCTGTCGGTTCCACAGTATTAGCATCACGAAATCTGAAGTGACTACTAGAAACCTAACATTTAGAAACAAATCTGTTACTATTCAAATATCTCATGAGATGGTTCGTCCTACGCGTCCTCGAAACTTAACGTCATATGGAGCTGGTTAAACTATTTATTAGTATATATATATATATATATATATATATATATTATAATATATATATGTATATTAGAATATAATATAACTATTATTAGAATATATAGTGTATATATATATATATACACACACACCACACACACACACACACACCCACACCACACCACACACACACACATATATATATCTACTAGCAGCTATCTCGGTTTTCACACTCGATCGGTTTGGATGAGTGGCTGTAAACCTGCTCTGTGTAAGCATTCACTTGCTTGGGCTCGCTTACGTTAAAAAATAATTAACAATTTTAGAATGACTTTTTTGTCAAAACGCTAAAAATAACTGACCAACAACAACAAAAAAGCCAACCAAATAAAAAAATAAACCCAAATACTAAGCGAACAAAGGTGAACCATCCCACTTGCATTACGCGGGCACATGCACACACACACACACACACACACACACACACACACACACACACACACACACACACATGCACGCACGCACACACACACACATTCACATACCCTCCTTTTGCATACACACACATATATTCACACAGAGTTGAAACGCTGTTTGATTTATTTTTTCAGCATGCAATTTTCATCATCACACTATCAAGTATGCCATCACCCCTTCCTTCCTAATTCATCTATCACCCCTTCCTCATTCATAAACACAAGAGTATTATTACAGTAGATTATCTCGGTAACCATGGGATCTACGAAAAATACAAAGCCCAACCAACAGATGACAACGTTTCTCTAAAAGAAATGGAAAAACTTTCAAAATAAAAAGACCTGGAAATAGAGGTAACTCGAATGTGGAATCTAAAAACAGAAACAATTCCTATCATAGTGGATGCATTAGGTATGATAAAGAAATATTCAGACAAATACATAACAAAAACACCAGGACTTACAAACACATATAACATAGTGAAAATTGCACTACTGGGCACTACACACATCCTACGCAGAACACTTTCAATACAGTAACCATCAGAGCATCACTGCAAACCACAGCAGCAGCACCACAGTTGTAGCTGCCGCCACCGCCACCACTACCGCTGCCACCTCAAACCACCGCTGCCACCTCCGCCACCGCCACCAGTACCACCACCAGCACCACCACCAGCACCACCACGACCACGACCACCAGCACCACTACGACGACCACTACCACGACGACCACCAGCACCACGATGACGACGACGACGACGACGACGACCACCACCACCACCTCTACTAAACAGCACCGTCAATAGCAACCTACACTACGATAACCAATAGCCACTATCATCAAATTTAGTCTCAACTTCGACCACCACCATCATCACCACCAACAACATCACCAGCACCACTACTGGCTCTACCACCAAAACGACCACCATACCCCTATCACCATCATCACTATGACGTCTTCCACAACTAGTGACCCACTACCCCTATCGCCACCACAGCTACTCCTATCGCCACCATGATTAGTAACCCCCACCACTTCCCGCTCCCACAACAACAACAACAACAACAGCAACCCCACGACCGCCACCACCACCAACACGAGCACCATCGCCACCGCCAACAATTTCAACAAAAACAAAAGCCATTTATTTAGTGCACTTTAATACCGCACCAATTGTTACTAAAGGTAAAGCAAGTTTCCGAATTTTGGCTGGTATTGGAAAAAAATCAATGATGCAGAAAAGCTGATTTATTATTATATTGTTCATAGAAAATAGACGCAAGCGCAACAGAAATTAGCAAATAGCAAAATGTCGTACTTAATTACAGAATATAAGCACAGCGAACTCATTACTGAAAATCTCCATACGTATAATTAATGGAAAAGCGACATTTGATAGACAACTATCTGGTTACAATAAAGTCATACAACTAGACACGGCATACTTTAATTAAATTTCCTTTTAATAGTTACTTTAATTAACCTCTTCATTAATAGCCTCTTCATTTACTCTTAAGTTCTGATTTAGTCTCTGCCTTCTCTCGACCAAATCAACGTCAGCTATTAACTAACACAATCGTCTGCAAGTTTGCATCATCTTTCCACCAATCAGCGACTCATACGTCCCATTCCGAATCAACTCTCCACCAATCAACGTCCAATACTGTTGCGGCCGTTATATCTACGTTCTTATTTATAGGAACTTCGTCCCCGTAAAAATCCCGCTAACACCTCAATCCCCGACAGCAACCATCAATCATTACTAAACTGCTCTGCACCCTCCCTCTCCCTTATATTGCAGCTAATCAACCTAGGGGATTGGAACTCTTTCTCTCTCCTTTGATGTACCTCAACGCTTAACATAGAAGAACCTTTCCGTTTCATTTTCTTTTGGGCCGAAATTCATGCTAAATGACGAGGTCAAGTATCAGAAGATTAAGCAAGATAAAATAAAAAGAGACCTTAAAAATCAGCCGTCAGTTGGGACAATGTTAAGAAAACCAACTCTCGATTACCATTTCGCCATTACGTTTTGGCCCTCACATTTTCATTACGTTTTCACCATCAAATTGTCGTCATTACATATTCGCCATTAAATTATCGCCATTAGATTTTCGTCAATATGTTTTCGTTAATATATTTTCGCTGTAATGTTTTTGCCACCACATTTTCGTCATTACATATTCGCTATTAAATTATCGCCACTAGATTTTCGTCAATATGTTTTCGTTAATATATTTTCGCTGTAATGTTTTTGCCACCACATTTTCGTCATTACATATTCGCCATTAAATTATCGCCACTAGATTTTCGTCAATATGTTTTCGTTAATATATTTTCGCTGTAATGTTTTTGCCACCACATTGTCGCCATTACGTTTTCGCCATTAAATTATCGCCACTAGATTTTCATCAAAATGTTTTCGTTAATATATTTTCGCTGTAATGTTTTTGCCACCACATTTTCGTCATTACATTTTCGCCATTAAATTATCGCCACTAGATTTTCATCAAAATGTTTTCGTTAATATATTTTCGCTGTAATGTTTTTGCCACCACATTTTCGTCATTACATTTTCGCCATTAAATTATCGCCACTAGATTTTCATCAAAATGTTTTCGTTAATATATTTTCGCTATAATGTTTTTGCCACCACATTGTCGCCATTACATATTCGCCATTAAATTATCGCCACTAGATTTTCGTCAATATGTTTTCGTTAATATATTTTCGCTATAATGTTTTTGTACCACATTGTCGCCATTACATATTCGCCATTAAATTATCGCCACTAGATTTTCGTCAATATGTTTTCGTTAATATATTTTCGCTATAATGTTTTTGCCACCACATTTTCGCCATTACATTTTCGTCATTACGTTTTCACCATTACGTTTTGTCATTATGTTTTCACTGTTACAGTTTTGTCATTACGTTTTCGTTATCACGTTTTTCCCAGTAAGTTTTCGTAATACATTTTCGCAAATACGTTTTCGCTAATATGTTTTTGCCATTATATTTTCATCACGAATTTTCTATTACGTTTCCATCATTACGTTCCCGATAAAAACGTTGTTTTGCCATCATAATTTCGCCAATAGATTTTTGCCATTACCTTTTCGCCATCACGTTTCGACCTTTTCATTACATTTTTGCCATTATATTTTTGCCATTATATTTTCGCCATTACATTTTTGTCATTTTATTTTTGCCATTATATTTTTGCCATTATATTTTCGCCATTACATTTTTGCCATTACATTTTTGCCATTATATTTTCGCCATTATATTTTTGCCATTATATTTTCGCCATTACATTTTTGCCATTATATTTTCGCCATTACATTTTTGCCATTATATTTTTACCATTATATTTTCGCCATTACATTTTTGCCATTATATTTTTGCCATTATATTTTCGCCATTACATTTTTGCCATTATATTTTTGCCATTATATTTTCGCCATTACATTTTTGCCATTATATTTTCGCCATTACATTTTTGCCATTATATTTTCGCCATTATATTTTCGCCATTACATTTTTGCCATTATATTTTTGCCATTATATTTTTGCCATTATATTTTCGCCATTACATTTTTGCCATTATATTTTTGCCATTATATTTTCGCCATTACACTTTTGCCATTATATTTTCGCCATTACATTTTTGCCATTATATTTTCGCCATTATATTTTCGCCATTACATTTTTGCCATTATATTTTTGCCATTATATTTTCGCCATTACATTTTTGCCATCATATTTTCGCCATCAGTTTGTTGTCAATACGTTTCGCCACCATATTTTCGCTATCATGCTTTCTCCACTAAGTTTCCTTCATTACGTTTCCGTTTTCACTTCTCTGACAAATTTATTTGTTTGCAGTTTCGAAATGATTTCTAATTTCGCTATTGTTCTTGTCCGTTAAGTTTTAATAATCGAATAAATTTCAACCCCAAGGAACTTTTTTTTTTATAAGAATATTAAATCGACTACAGACAGGAACTTTATTTTGTTGACTTCGAGAAGATGGAAAATATATTCGACTTTGACGGAGTTTGAACTCAGAACATAAAGGTACGTAATAAAGAATACTATTCGTTTATTTAGTTTCAAATCATGAACTCAGAAACGGGAATTTCTTTATCTCGTTTCTCCTTCCTTTTGTTTTCTTGATCTATCTAGATTCCTTGATCTTTCTAGAACTGTCTGTCTCTTTTTCTGACTATCTATCTATCTATCTATCTATCTATCTATCTATCTATCTATCTATCTATCTATCTATCTATCTATCTATCTGTCTCTATATCATCTATCTATCTATCTGTCTCTATATCATCTATCTATCTATCTATCTATCTATCTATCTATCTATCTATCTATCTATCTATCTGTCTGTCTGTCTGTCTGTCTGTCTGTCTGTCTCTCTCTCTCTCTCTCTCTCTCTCTCTCTCTATCTATCTATGTATGTTCGCATCTGTATTCATACAGATACGTACAAAGACGTACATGTGTTTATATGTGCGTACCTATATATATATATATGTGTGTGTGTGTGTGTGTTTGTGTGGTGTGTCTGTTGCGTTCGTTTTTGTGCGTATGTGTGTACGTGTTTGTATGACCCCCGCCCCCCCGAGCCATACGTATCTATACCCATTGGTGGTATTTTCCCATTTTGAAATCTTGAATGTTTATATCTTCCGACAATGTCAACTTAAATTCATTTCTACTCATGTAATCTGACTTTTTCTTACGTTCATGTATGTAGGTGTGGAGGGTGTATGTATAATACGTGTTATGTGATGTATGCGTTTGTGCATTTGTGTGTGTGTGTGTGTTTTTTTTGTACGTGTGGTGTTGTGTATGTATACTACGTATGTGTATATATGTGTATATTTGTGTATCTGGGTTAGTGTGGAACGCATTCTCTGTGTGCGTGTTTGCTTATCTGATTGTGTGTAATTGTGTGTGTGTATTCTATGTATTTATTTATGTGTTTGTGTATCAGTGTGTATGTATGTTTGTGCAAGGTGTGTATATAAAGTATGTGTTTATGTATTTGTTACGCCCGGGTGTGTGCGTGCCCGTGTGTGTTAGCTGTGTATGTGTTTGTGTATCTGAGTGTGTTTGTGTATGCGTGTGTGCTTGTTAATTTGTAAGTGTTTATTTATGTAAGTATTGGTGTGTCTGGGTATATGTGGTATGTCTGTATAATACAATGTGCGTATATATGTGTGTGTGTGTATGTGTGTGTTTGTATGTATGTATGTATGTTTGTATGTATGTAGTGTGTGTGTGTGTATGTATGTGTGTAGTATGGTGTGTATGTATGTGTGTATGTATGTGTGTGTATGTATGTGTATATGTGTGTGTATGTATGTGTGGTATGTATGTGTGTAGTTTGTGTTTTTTATGGTGTATTTATGTGTGTGTATGTAGTGTGTATGTATGTGTGTGTATGTATGTGTGTATGTATGTGTGTGTATGTATGTGTGTGTATGTATGTGTGTGTTTGTATGTATGTATGTATGTTTGTATGTATGTATGTGTGTGTATGTATGTGTGTGTATGTATGTGTGTGTATGTGTGTGTTTGTGTATGTGAGTGTTTGTATGTTGTACGTGCAGTGTGCATAATGTGTTGTATGCGGATGTGTACCCGTGTTTATAGTTTAAGAGTGTGAATATCTGTGCGTATGTGTATGCGCATGCACCCGTGGGTATGATGTCTGTTTGGGTATTATACGTGTACGGTGGGGTGTTTGTTCTGTATATCTGTATGTGTTTGCGTGCGAGCGTGTGTGCTGCTTTGCATACTTCTGTCAGTGTGTGTGTGTATGTTCGTCTGTATGTCTGTATATATTTCTATATGTATGCGTGCTCGTATGTATGTATAATATATACATGTACGTAAGTGTATATATGTACGTACGTGTGTATCTAGATGTATGTATACATTTAATGCATATATGTGCACGTGTATATATATATGTTTATATTTATATATACACGTGCACATATATGCATTAAATTTATAATATATATTATATATTATATATATACACGTGCCACATATATGCATTAAATTTATACTACATATAGATACACACGCTCACATATATCATTAAATTTATATATATATATATATACACACGTGCACACATATATAAGTATCAAATTTATACATACATATAGATACACACGTACATATATATGCATTAAATTTATATATATATAATATATATATTATATATAATATATATATATATATATATATTATACACACGTACACACATATATAGTATCAAATTTATACAACATATAGATACACACATACGTACATATATGCATATTTATAGGGTACACACTTACGTACATGTATATGTTATGCATACATATGACCACGCATAATTATACAAATATATACAGACATACAGACGTACATACACACACACTGACAGAAGCATGCACAAGCAGCATACAGACGCACCCACACACACATACATACATACATATATGCACACACGTGCCCGTGCGCGTGTGTATGTGCGTACCCATATGTATGTATATGTATTTGCGAGTTTAATACCCTCGGAACCAGTCAAACACGGCAATGATCTAATATCAACAATCGCATCAGTTGGTTTCCCAGGGCCAAGTCGAGTGGCCACACGTCAACTTGGCTCATTGCAAATATATTTGCATCCATAAAAACAAATAAAAAATTTAACAAAATAAAAAACATTAGCAAAAAAAAAAACTGATAAAAAAAACAAAGAACAACCGCAATATCAAAGCAAAACCGGCAGTAAATTCCGTCCCATCAAATACCATTCCAAGACTTCACGGAAAATTTCTGAAGAGCGCAAATATTACATCAACTGGATAGAAACTTGGTCCAGAGGTAGCAGCCAAATCTGGTTTCATATCACGCTCTGTATCTTACAGAAAGAAGGGCAAGATACCAAGATACATGTAGATAATTTAGTGATACAGACTAGTAAAAAGATGGGAAGGTCATGACTGGAATGCACTTTGGTTATAGGTCTGGGGTGGGGTGGGGGGTTAATTATGTCAAACTGATGTAAGAGCAGCGTGAAGTGAAGTGTCTTACTCTTTTACTCTTCCACTTGCTTCAGTCATTTTGACTGTGGCCATGCTGGAGCACCGCCTTTAGTCGAGCAAATCGACCCCAGGACATATCCTTTGTAAGCCTAGTACTTACTCTATCGGCCTCTTTTGCCAAACCGCTAAGTTACGTGGGCGTAAAGACACCAGCATCGGTTGTCAAGCGATGTTGTGGGGACAAACACAGACACACAAACATATAACACACACATACATACATACACATATATACATATATACGACAGGCTTCTTTCAGTTTCTGTCTACCAAATCCACTCACAAGGCTTTGGTCGGCTCGAGATTATAGTAGAAGACACTTGCCCAAGGTGCCACGCAGTGGGAATGAACCCAGAACCATGTGGTTAGTAAGCAAGCTACTTACCACGCAGCCACTCCAGTTCTGTCTGGGAATTGAAATCATGATGTCGCCATCGGGAGACCAACATTCAAACCACTTGGACATACACCTTCACTATCTATAAAAATACGCAAATAGTAACATCGATCGATCGATCCATCCATCCACCCAACCATGACACATAACTATCAAACTGATGTCTACACCCCAATAAAAGAGTTTTGGTTTTGGACTAGGAAACAGCTCTTTGTCTGTTGGCGAGTAATTTGAAAATAAAACCAGACAATAAAATAAAGACACGCACACATACACTGCATGACACTTACACACACATATACAAATGCATATACGCACACGCACACGCATACACATATTTATATATCGTTACATATATGTACGCATCTTCTATCTATTACTATAATCTATCTATCTATCATTTTCTATCTATCTATCTATTATCGACTATCTATCTATCTATCTATCTGTCTGTATGTCTGTCTGTCTGCCTACCTGCCTACCTGCCTGCCTGTCTGCCTGTCTGTCTTCGTCATCTATCTATCTATCTATCTATCTATCTATCTATCTATCTATGGATCTATCTATCTATCTGTCTGTCTGTCTGTCTGTCTGTCTGTCTGCCTACCTGCCTGCCTGTCTGTCTGTCTGTCTATCTATCTATCTATCTATCTATCTATCTATCTATCTATCTGTCTATCTATCAGCCTGTCTGTCTGTCTGTCTGTCTGTCTGTCTGTCTAGTCTATCTACTCACCTCTCTCTGTATCTTATCTATGCATCCATAGTAACGGTAAATTATATTTCAATAATTCGATTTCAGTAATTATGTTTCCATAGTTTAAGAGGTTTATTGTTTCAGCCCCTCCTGGGACCCGGAAGACATGCAACTAAAACGAATAAAATTAAAGACGTTCTTCAGGTAGCAACAAGCCAACCTTGAGAAATAAAAAAATCCAAAGAATGTCTTCCCTCACAGACATTGTCTTATGGTTATTGAAGGTTAGGTAGGTATATAGAGGTAAGTATATATGAATACATACACACACACGTATGTGAGTGTGTGTGTGTGCGTGCGTATGTGTGTGTATCACTATGTATGTATACAAATATAAATCATACATACAAGCATGCATGTATATATGCATACATACACACATATAGTATTCAAACTCATTCATACACACACTTACATGCACATGTATGTATGTATGTATGGTAGGTGTATTATTTATATATATATATATATATATATATATCGATTATACGTACATGTGTATATATGTATACATGCATAGAAATATATATGCATGTATGCATATACCCATACATGCATATATACGTACATACGTCAAGTTAAATAAGTGTGTGTTTATATCTATTTATGCGTTTGTGTGTGTGTGTGTATATATATATATATATATAAATATATATATATAGCCATACACACACACACTCACACGCATAAATAGATATAAACCTACACCTATATAACTTAACGTTTATGTGTATACAAGGAACTCTTTTCTTTTTTAAATTAATATACCGCTGTCCTTTCAAACGTGGTTGGTAAGTAGCAAGTTCTACAAAATGCCGCCAGCCGGAATCCGCTCCTCCATTTTGAAACGCTAATATTTGAACTATCAAGGAAATAGGAACTGTTCCTTGAGCTATTGGTGTTCAGAATTAATTGTAACCTCACCGTATCTCACCTCCGCAATAAAGCGGACAGGTAATTCCTTCAAAATTCGCACGAGCGATAGAATTTAATATTATCGTATACATAGGTAACCTAATGTCATAATGCCAGGTACAATCCGATGAATGATTACATACACACATGTATGCGTATATTATCGGTAGTATATGATATATATATATATAATATATATATATATATATATAATATATATATTAATAGATATCTATATATATATGTTATATTATTCTATATGTATATATATATGTATATGTATATATATGTATAAATATAATATTATATATATATATGTATATATATATAAATATCTATATATATGCATGATACACACACACACAACACACACATATATATATATCATATACATACAGATAATATACGCATACATGTGTGTATGTAATCAAACCAATTTTGACCCCATGGACCCAATTAGCCAAAGATCTGGTTTTCCCAGATTTTCTAAAGATGGCCGGTTCTAGGTATGCGGTGACTCTTGAGGGACGCCCCCTCCAAGTGTCACCTGTGCCTGGAATCGGGCCACATCAAGAAGAATGGCCCCCAAAACCAAGCAAGGACACTGGAGAAATTAATAGAGGTGGATGTTTATATATATTCTATATATTCTATATTTTTATGCAGCTGAAGATTGCTCTACATTTTAAAATTGATGTAATATTTGCCTTGTTCAACTAAATGGAGTCGCATGAAACGATCGTACAGCATTACCTCTGGATATCCTTTTTGCTTATTTTGATTATAATCACACCATTTTGAATTATATGAATAATACCATACTAAATTCTGGTACCTTTAACTTAAGTGCCATAATCAACTGAATAAATTTTTACTGAACTTATATATATATATATATATAATATATATATATATATAATATATGCACACACAAACACACACGCAAAAATATATATACATACACACACGTACGTAGGCATATATAAATATATATATATATGCATATATGGGTACATATATATACATGCATATATATACACATATATACATATATCTATATATATACATACATATAAACATACTACATGCACACACATATATACAGGTATGAATGATTATATAGGTATGCATACACACATTGTATATATATGTATATATAATGTATACACTATTTAACATCTGAAGTACTTTGTGTATCTATATATATACACACATACACATACATGCATACATACATACATACATACATATACACCATCCATACATTCATACATACATACATTCACACGTTCATACATACATACATACATACATGCATACATACATACATACATACATACATCCATTCATACATCATTCATACTACATACAACATGCATACATACTACATACATACATACACCATTCACACATTCATACATACTACATACATACATACATACCTACATCAATACATACATACATACATACATACATACATACATACTACACAACATACATATACACCATCCATCAACATTCATACATACATACATTCACACTTCATATATACATACATTCACAACACATACATACATACATACATACATTCACACCTACATACCATACAACATACACCTACATACATACCTACTACATACAAACATACATACACCATCCATCCATCATCATAGATACATACATTCACACATTCACACATACATACATACATACATACATACATACATACATACATACATACATACATACACATTCATACATACATACATGTGTACACATACAAATTTTATTGAGAAATAATAAAAAAAATTCTCTACACACAACTGCAGACCCCTTCGATCCCTCACACCACACATCAATCCAGACATTCTTAAAACCAATGTATCTCCCTTCAGCTAATGCTAAACGATGTGAAGAGTAATTTTAAAATTAATGAAAAAATCGAGACGAGTTAAATAGTCTGAAAAATGTGTCGCATGTGAAGAACAGACGTTGAATTACGATAAATAAAGGAATCGGTGAAATTGCTAGTTACCTACTTAAAGGTGAAAGCTCTTGTGTATGAATGTGTGTAGATGTGTGTGTGTGTACTTCTGCGCAAACACACACACCACACACACTCGTACACACATATATACTTACATACACACCTTTGCAAACTTACATCTGCATGCTTATATATTTTTATACATAGATATATTTGTAGGCATACATATGTATGTTAATATGTTTACATGTACGCATGTATGTATGTATGCACGTATGTATGTATGTATGTATGTATGTATGTATTATGTACGTATGTAATGTATGTATGTTTATAATTATGTATGTCTGTGTTCTGCCTGTATATATATATCCTCTCTATATATAAACGGCAGTTTGTCTGTCTGTGTTTCTGTGTGTCTGGTGCTTGTACCCTCAACCCTGGCCACGGCTTTCACAACCCGATTCTGATGAAACTTGACACACACTAGCCCAATGTCATAATTCAAACTAACGAGCGAAAATTTTGAAAAGTTCCCCCAGTTCTGAAAAAAATCGATAAATTTGACATGGGGTCGGAATCAAACACAAACCACAGACTGTCTAGGGGACGCAACTCCACCTTTTTTTACTCCAAAAAACATACCATAATTTTTTTCCATTTTTTTTTGATATCTTTTGCTAAACTCTCTAAAAATGCTTTATATTTATTTCCCTTACAAACCTGAGGCACGCCGGCGATACTGCTATATATATATATATATATATAATACACACTCTTACTCTACTCTTTTACTTGTTTCAGTCATTTGACTGTGGCTATGCTGGAGCACGCTTTAGTCGAGCAAATCCATCTCAGGACTTATCTTTGTAAGTCCAGTTCTATCCTATTCGTTTCTTTTGCTGAACCGCTAAATTATGGGGTCGTAAACACACCAGTATCGCTGTCAAGCGATGTTGAGATGGACAACACCAGACACACACACACACACACACACCACACACACACAACACACACAATACCACACCACACCACACACACACACTACACACACACACCACACACAACAGACACGCATATACAACGGGCTTCTTTCTTTCAGATTCCGTCTACCAAATCCACTCACAAAGCTTTGGTCGGCGCTAGGCTATAGTAGAAGACACTTGCCCAAGGTGCCACGCAAGTGGGACTGAGCCCGGAACCATGCAGTTGGTAAGCAAGCTACTTACCACACACCACGCCTATATCTATATATATATATATATATATATATATATATATATATATATAATATATATATATGCACCGTGCTATATGTATACATATATGACTATATGTTAATGACGACAAGATGAAATTTAGAGAGATTTGGCTGCTATTTCTAACACCGGTTTCTTGCAATGACTCAATGACTCAAGGATTATAGTAACTAGTAAATCCTTTTATTAAAGACAAAACAAAGCAAGGTTGTAGCGTGTGACTTTAGAAGAGAGAGAGAGAGAGAGAGAGAGTGAGAGAGGGAGAGTGAGAACATGTGAGTGTATGTGAGTGAGAGAGAGTGCGAGAGTGAAGGAGATAGATAGATAGAGAGAGTGAGTGAAAGAGAATAAGAGAGAGAGAGAGAGAGGGGGATCTTTTCTGTTTGACTACCAAGGTTTCAAAAATGAAAGTTTATCGAAAATTTAAAATTTGGTACATCAGTGCAGTTTTCCAAGATGAATTGCTGGAGTTATTTCACTTTCTCCAGAATTTTTTTTAATGAAGTTATAGAGGTTTAAAGCTTGATTTTCACCCAATCAGGAGACAGGACTTGGAGGCTGTCATTTTATGCGTGACTGCACATTGTCAACATCCTGAAAATAGCACATGTCAATATTTGTCGTATTCTACACGCAGAAAACGAGTAAACAGCACGTCTTTCGTAGTTTTAAGCATTCAAGATGCATCCATTGCGATAAACATTACATTACAATTTAAATATTTTTAGCCCTGAGAGGAAGGCTGCCACTTTCAAACAGTATTTCTTTCCTCGCTGACACAGACTCCATGCATCCTTGATATCAGCATCGCCAATACACATTCCTACCACGTTTTACGCTTCTTCCTTTTGCATTTTCCTTTGGCTATAGCACCATTTTCCTGTAGGTACGACACAACATCCTCCTCCGTTCACAGCGTCTCCACCAAGGACGCGAGGTTACCGGAGCTTGCTGCCATAATCAAAAATTCTAGGTGGGTGAAACTGTAGAACACAGTGTCAACAAGAGGTTCCAATAAATTTGTCAATATGTGCTTTCTCGTTGACAAGAGTTCTCATGTTCGGCTTGTTACTATGGAAACAGGCTTGAAGGTGTCTGTGGCTTACGATTGGCTAAAATTACCCAAAATTTTCGAACTTTAATTGCTAATAACTCTCTTTATTTATTGATCTATGGTAAAAAATGATTTTCATGTCATTGATTAGCTTATAAACGTGTATCATTACACTGAATATGGAATCAATTCGAACAGAAATTGACCTTGGCAGCCAAACACATAGGATCCGAGAGAGGGAGAGAAAGAAAGAGAGTGAGAAAGAGAAATTGTGTGTGTGTGTGTGTGTGTGAGAGAGAGAGAGACAGAGATAGATAGATAGATAGATAGATAGAGAGAGAGAGAGAGAGACAGAGATAGATAGATAGATAGATAGATAGAGAGAGAGAGAGAGAGGAGAGAGAGAGAGAGAGAAATTTGGCTGTAATTTCTAGCAGATGAAGCAGCCGGTTGGAGGTTGAGATCGAACCTGGTTTAGCTTTGTTGAAGAAAATGAAGCAAGTACTTCTCATATATCATTTGCAATCGTCGTCTGGTGTTTTTGGAAGAAGGCATCGTGGGTGGCTGAAAGGACATTGTTTAACCTATGGAAACCCGCACCGTCCTCCCCCGCCTATGACGTAGCAACCTTATAATGTTTACAAATCGAAGATTTTTTTTTCTTAAAAATTCCTCCAAGAATAAATATTTACGAACCAATTGGTTTGTTTAGGCTGACATCTGAGTCGGGAAATAAATAAATAATGAAATAAAATGAAAAGTCGAAAATTAAATAACAAATCTGTTTGTCAAATAAATTCTAAATATCTAACTTTAACGCGTTTGAACACGCAATCAGGTATATTTATTAACGTCTTTATATACACACATAGATATACATACGTACATACATACATACATACATACATACATACATACATACATACATACATACATACATACATACATACATACATACATATATACATACATATATACATATGCATATATATGCTTATGTATATATATATATATATATATATATATATATATATTATACACATATACATATAAATGTATATACATTTATATATCTAAATATATCTATATATCCATATATCTTTAAATGCGTGTGTATATGTACATGTAATATATATATACATACATGCATATATATACACGTGCACACACACACACACACACACATATATATATATATATATATACACACACAAACATATATATGTATATATGTATGCATTGTATACTTACGACTAAACACAAATATACAAAAGCATACCAATATTCAACTGATACGTAATTGAATAAAAGAATGCCAAATTGTATATATACACCTGTGAGGTATGCATAGGTGTAGGAATATAAACGTACATGCACACACACACACGCACACACATAAACATGCATGTATGTCAGTATGTCCATATATGTATGTCTGTGAATATGTGATTTGCATGTCTGTATAATTGCAATTTTTGTGTCTGTTTATGTGTGTATGCGTGACTATGGTTACATTGCATAGGAAAACATTAATTATGTTGTGAACATGAAACAAATTAAAAATATACCAAATGCCAAACAGTTGCCTATATATAATATAATATATAATATATAATATTAATATATATATATATATATTATATATATATAATATATATATATTATATAATATATATATATATAATATATACATATATACATAGACATATATACATACATATATATAGTACACATATATATATATATATGTTTATATATCTATAACATAATACACATATACATTCGTACATATGCACACAAAAGCACTTATACATATATATTATATATATATATATATATATATACATTCGCACAGATGCACACAAAAGCAGTTATACATATATATATGGATATATACATATATTTATATATATATATATCTACAACACCCACGTATTCATCATTATAATTACATTAGTATATACATAAACATGTTAATCTCTATCTATCTACTTTATCTATCTATCTATCTATCTATCTATCTATCTATCTATCTATCTACTATCTATCTATCTATCATCTAATCTATCTATCTATCTATCTATCTATCCATCCATCATCCATCCATCGATCTCTCTATCTATCTATCTATCTATCTATCTATCTATCTATCTATCTTATCTATCTTTCTATCTGTCTGTCTGTCTGTCTGTCTGTCTGTCTGTCTGTCTGTTTTTTTGTCTGTCTGTCTGTCTAATTGTTCATATAAATGTTTCGATCGTTTTGATCTCGTTAGAACAAGAGACAGAAAACCTCCATGAAAATGGAAGAAACTTTGTGGAACGAGGGGGGGGAACTAACGAAGAAAAATATAAAAGAAAGAAGATAATAAATTAAAGAAGGCGTGACTGGCGACGAGGAGAGAGGGGGAGGACGAAGAGGAAACACAATTCAGAGGCGTGGCTCAGGTTAAAATTCTAAGTGTTTTTACATTCCATGTTTAGAAAGATCCAACTGCTTAATGCGTATATAGAAATAATGACATGAGCCAAAATTCGAGCAATGTCTATTATGGAAGCGATCTATAGAAATATGTTGTAAAACTCAATGTTGAAAATATATATACATGTTGGAAAGAATTGTTGAAAATATGGTAGTGGAATTTTGTTGGAAATATAGCATAAAAATCAAAAAAAAATTTGAACAACATTGAGACGATGTATGTATATTTTTTAAGAAATAGTAAAGAAAATAAATCAAAGAATGACAATTGGAAATCTATTAAAGGTGAGAAGTTTAAAGTCAGATCTGCGAAAAGATTGTAAAAAAGTGTCAGGTTTCTGGGAGCAGGTGTTAAAAGAAGCGAATGATAAAACAATTCTTTGATGTACTTATTCACTGGAAACAAAGTATATTTTGAAGTAGGTTGTACTCAAGAAGTTCAAACGGAAAGTGGTGTAGCAAAGGGAGACAAACCAACACGGAGTTTCAAAAAAAAAAAAAAAAGGGTTTAGTTGAAAAATGAACCTTAGATCTCTTCCTCGAAAAGAATAAAAAAACCGGTACTAAGAAATTATTTGAAAAATTCTGGAATAATAAGCAAACATTAATACTTTTAATATATGGATATATATATATATATATATACTCTTTTCCTTGTTTCAGTCGTTTGACTGTGGCCATGCTGGAGCACCGCCTTTAGTCGAGCAAATCGACCCCAGGACTTATTTTTTTGTAAGCCTAGTACTTATTCTATCGGTCTCTTTTGCCGAACCGCTATGTTACGGGGACACACCAGCATCGGTTGTCAAGCGATGTTGGGGGGACAAACTCAGACACACAAACACACACACACCACACACACACACACACACAATTATATTATATATATATATATATATATATATAATATATATAATATACGACGGCTTCCTTCAGTTTCCGTCTGCCAAAGCCACTGACAAGGCTTTGATCGGCTTGAGCTATAGTAGAAGACACTTGTCCAAGGTGCCACGCAGTGGGACTGAATCCGGAACCATGTGGTTGGTAAGCAAGCTACTTACCACACAGCCACTCCTATATATATATACACATACATATGTAGGGAGAGTTTACGAAAAAACCAAAAGACGAAGACAGGTGGTGTACAAAACAAACAGATGTATTAGTATAACGCTCAGGAATAGAAAAAGTCTTTTACGTTTCGAACCTACGCCCTTCTACGGAAAGGGACACAGAAAAAAAAAAGGATAGAAACAAGGAGAGAGAGCACACACACATATGTATATATATATATATATATATATATATGTATGTATATATGAATTAGTAAATAAATGAAAAAAGAATAGTTGTTACGCAATCACATTTATTAGTTTGCAGTAGTTTCTGTACTTTCTGCAGTTTCTGGTAGATGAAACAGATGCAAGCCAATGAACGTGATTACATAATACCTGTTGTTTTCTCATTTATTTATTGTTGTTTATTACTGCAGTTTGTGTCTATAGGCAACTACGATGAATTTACATGTCAACGCTGCCGGAGCTGCAAGATAGCACACATTATACGTTTAATAAGTTATGGGAAAGTAGAATTAGGATAGTTCATTGCGCATAGTTTGTTTATGTATGTATGTATGTATGTATGTATGTATGTATGTATGTATGTATGTATGTGTGTGTGTGTGTATACATGCATGCACTTATGTGTGTATGTGTACAGAAACAATGTTATAAGAAAACAATGAAAATAAGTATGTGTGTACGTATACACACACGCTTATATATATATATATATATTATATTATATATATATATATATAGATATATATTATAGATAATATATTTGAAAGAATGACGAAAAACATACCAGAAAACAATACCGTGGGTGTGGTAGAAGCTTGCTTCGCAACCACATGGTTCGGGGTTCAAAGCCTTTTGAGTGGATATAGTAGACAGAAACTGAAAGAAGTCTGTCGTGTATATAATAATATATATATAATAATATATATATATATAATATACATAATATATATCTGTGTGTGTGTTTTTGTGTCTGTGTTTGTCCTTCACCACCGCTTGATAACCGGTTTTGGTGTGTTTACGTCCCCGTAACTTAGCGGTTCTGCAAACGAGACCAATAGAATAAGTATTAGGCTTAAAAAAATAAGTCCTGGGTTTGATTTGTTCGACGAAAAACCCCTGAAGGCAGTGTTCTAGTATGGTGGCAGTCAAATGACTGAAACAAGTATAAGAATAAAAGAATATAATCATATAGTCTTTCCTACCGCTATTTCAATGATTCTTACATCACAATCATAGTTACGAAACGAATTATACAAGAATTTATAGCAAGGGAAATGTTTTGAAATATATTGTGATATGATGTAAGGATTAGTGAAATAATTGTAGGAATGAATATGCTGAAATAGTGCCGATTTTATTTTTGAGTGTC
>NW_021836476.1:0-2500 GCF_006345805.1 Octopus sinensis | reverse complement strand
AGAGAAATATAATCAAATTTAAATCCTACTTGCAACCTAGAAGTTACCAAGAACTAATAAAACAATATTTCCAAATACGCGCTCATTTATCACACGTTTTTCAACACCCCCACCACTAAGATCACTAACACTCGCCAGGACAACACAGTCTATCAAATCAAGTATTGTAACTGTAAACATACTCTCACTCAAACACTACCTCATCAGTTGACTCGTAATCCTGCAAAACCATCTATTTGCTCGCTCAGAGGATCTGAGCAAGTAGGTTCGCATACCGTGAAAACATAACATTCCTGGACGGTAATGAAAAGAATTAATCCGATATAGCTGCGAACACCTTCAAGAAACGCTTCCCTCAATGTCTTCATTTATTCATTCAGATAAAAGAACGGAAAATTAAAAAATCTTTGTCACAATACATCTGGAAGACAGAAAGCATAATTTGTTTGCCATCCAATAATGCAGAATATCATTGAACGAACAATTCCGTAGTTTAACGTGTCACAAAAATGCAGCTTTTTGCCTTGCTAAAAATTACGGACCTTAAAGCCACCCACGTCATCCTTTATCTGGAAATCATTGTCTCCGGTGAAAAATTTCTCGCCACTGGATACAATGATTGAAAGTCGTTTTAGCAATCTTCGAGAAGTAATCCCTGTTGACAGAAACTGATTTACAACAGCTCCATGTAAACGGAATCTGTAAATTTATTGTAACATCACAACTTCCCTACCTATACAAAATGCATTCTACCATTTTCATTTGCAATATCCTGTGATACATCATAAGTCATATATCTCGAGTGTATGTCACGATGGAGTGAATCACTGACTGTTTTTCGATAATATAGCCAGTACTTTCGAATCTGTATACCTAAACGAGAATACATACATTATATCTATCTATCTATCTATCTATCTATCTATCTATCTATCTATCTATCTATCTGTCTGTCTGTCTGTCTGTCTGTCTGTCTGTCTGTCTGTCTGTCTGTCTATCTGTCTGTCTGTCTGTCTGTCTGTCTATCTATCTATCTATCTATTTATCTATCTGTCTATCTATCTATCTATCTATCTATCTATCTATCTATCTATCTATCTATCTATCTATCTATCTATCTATCTATCTATCTAACTAGCAAGGATGGCACGTATGAATGACGAAGCCACCTTGAGCATAATTCTACGAACCCGGAAAAATTTAAAACAGAGAGTTACTTACTTGCAAATAAATGAGTTAACATGTGACATTATTGACCGAGGTTACCGTGGTCTTTTCCGTAGGCTTTTCTTTCCACGGATAAACCTTATCTGCTTCCCCCTTTACACTTTACATCTTCGTTATCTCCATGTGTGTGTGTGTGTCCGACTGCACCAACCCATGCGTTATGATTTTCTTTTCTCCCTCCTCTTTACTCAACATGTCATGGAAACTTTACAAATTGTCCTCATTCTGATTAAGCCATAAAAAAAAAAAAATGAGTGAGTTATAAAGTATGGAATAATGTTTTTTCTATCGCGTTTCTCTGTTGTTCCCGCTAGATACCTCACGATGAGAAACAACAGATATTAATGAGGATATGAAGCAACAGAGAAAAGAATCTGTTGCTTGATGCTGACGAAAAATATATGACGGAAAAAAAGAAACACAAACAAGCCCCTAAAGCCGAGCTGTCAGTTTGTGTGAAGTTATAAAAGCAAGAATCAGGATTTTTCTTTAGCTAAACATTGATAAGAAGAAAGAAAAAAGAGCAAAAGAGACGTGACTCACAAACACACACACGCACGCGCCACACACGCGCACACACACACACACACACACACACAGACACACACAGAGACACAGACACACACGCACACACACACAGACACACACGCACACACACAGACACACAGACACACAGACACACAGACACACACGCACACACACACACTTACACACACACAGAGTTTATGAAAACGACTCAAACAAGGCACGTTTATATAACCTAGATGTGTGTGTATATATGTACATATATATGTACATATATATATGTATTTATGTACATATATATATATATAAATGTATATATATATATATATATATGCATATGCATACATGTATATGTATACACATTTTGTGTATATGTGTATTTGCGTATGAGTATAAGCATATCGTGTGTTCGTGTACATACAAATGCGTATATATGTATATGCTTATATGCATGTCTGTCTCAATTTATATACATGCATACAGTAGAGGCCAAAATTAGAGAACGAAAAGAAAGAAGACCGATATTTACATTTCTACTTCATTTTTCTGAACGAGATTTTTACTCTCTTTACTCTTTTACTTGTTTCAGTCATTTGACTGCGGCCATGCTGGAGCACCGCCTTCGATCGAGCAACTCGACCCCGGGACTTATTCTTTTGCAAGCCCAGTACTTATTCTATCGGTCTCTTTGCCGAACCGCTAAGTAACGGGGACGTAAACACACAGCATCGGTTGTCAAGCAATGCTA
>NW_021836475.1:5000-24150 GCF_006345805.1 Octopus sinensis | reverse complement strand
AGAATCCGCAACTAGTATCACCGAATTCAATCTACGTACGTCCGTAGATAACTTAAAAATGTATGATAGATTGCCGTCAATTCATTCCCTCTTACCTGTTTGTGTCTGCCTTCCAATTGCTGTTTTTACTGAGATCTCCCTTTTTAGTAGAAGAAATAGCTATAACTCTTTGACTGCTATTTCTAAATCGGTATAGGTAAGGCAATTCGTTGCTAAACCCTTTATTGCTTAGTATACTTAAATTTTCCTCGAATGAGGCTTTTACATGCCGAAGACTACTTGGTGTAATTGATAATTATTCCAAATTAATTAATTTCACCCTTCATTATTACATATATATAACATATATATATATACATATACATATATATATATATACAATATATATAATATACATATATATATATATACATATATATATACATTATATATAATATATATACATATATATATTACAATATATATACATATACATATATATAACATATATATAACATATATATATATATATACATATATATATACATATATATATATATATATATATATACATATTATATATATATATACATATATATATATACACATATATATATTATATATATATATATATAAGAATGAATGTTTTTATATATAATGAACGTGAAATACAGGAAGGGACGAACACGGAACACAGACAAATCATTCGAAGCCTTCAATCTTCAGTCAGACACCGAATCATCATAGCAAATTTCGGCTGTTCAAATCTGATATTTGCTCCAACTCGGCCAGCCCCAAGAAAAAAAACTAAGCTGTAAGCATTAGATTTCTTGGTAGAAGACAGGAATGTGAATGCACAAGACGGATGTGAATACAAGAGACGAAAACGAAATTGAAAACAGTAATGAATAAACAAAATATATATAATGGTGGTTGTCATACGACTTTAGACCAAATGAGACAAAAACAACAACAACAACATAGCAAAACTCTTTGCCATGGGCTCTTAGGAGCCTAGTTCGATTTGTTTTGCTCCGCCTCTGTTCTGTTTTTGTTTTTGTTTTTTCCAACGGATTTCCTATTTCTTCCTGAAGAGAAAGACACAATATGGTCTCATTATTCAATCGGATTTTGGAAAATTGTGCCTTTCGAAACACGTGTAGAATGAAATAAAACGATTTCTGTTCAATCTTCGTTCAGCTCCATTTCTTCAATTCACCAATAATATTTTATATATATATATATATATATATACATATACATAAGAAAATCGTACATACTATTCACATGCACAAAATTCATCAAAGAACATCATTGAACAATATATTACATTACATTGGGTACATCATGCGTCATATAGTAAAGTAAATACATTCTAATGTATATAGACTACCACGTTTAACAGTACCAACAGTATTATTGCTTTAACGATAATCCTCAACAGATCATACATACTATATTCATGTTTACAAACATAACAAAAATTCACGATACAAGGTTTGAAATATAAATATTCACACATACACATATATATATATATATATATATGCACAAACAAAATATTTGCGGGTGAGTGTATTAATCAGACAAACATAATCTAGATATTACTTAACGCATCCACATAACACGAACAAATTCAATTTTAGAATCCAAAATAGTAAATCCAAACTAAATGCCTAAGCTGGGTTAGGTCCACAATGTCTTTGTCTCTGTTATATGCATATTGAATTTATCTAGATATTATTTAATACATCCACATTATGCAAACAATTCCAACTATAGAATCCAGAAAGTAAATCTAAACTTTATGTCTAATCTGAGCTTAATTCGCAATGTTTACGTTTACGTTATATGCATATTAAAATTAATACATCCACGTATTCTAAAAATTCCATTTTAAAAACCAAAGTAGCAACTTTAAACTCCATGTCAAAGCTGAATTTAGTCCAAAAGTTTATGCTTATGTTTATGCATATTAAATATTTAAAAATATATTGGGGGCCAGGGAGCGGTCATTTAAATCATTGGCTATTTAACTTATGCATATTAAATATTTAAAAATATGTTTGCGGTTAGGGAGCGGTCACTTTAATTCATGATCTATTTCTAATTGGCTAATTCGTTTAAACACATCCGTTAGGCCTGTTTGAAAACAATATGGGGTCAGATTATTAGTTAGATAGATCATAATAGTTTATCTTAACTAAATAAATTGTTAAATAAAAGTCCATTCATTTATAAAACTTGGATAGGTATTTACAAAAAACGGACAACTATATCTTCGATCGTATTTTACACTTACGAAGTGATTTATACTCACATATAAAGTTACGCATTACGTAAATGAAACAACTATATCTTCTATCTTATTTTACACTTTCGAATTGCATTGATACATACATACACAGCTATGCATACTTAAATGGAAAAGTATACGATGAACAACGCCAACTTACATCTAATGGAATACATATAAATATATGTTTGCATCCATTCGCATATACACAAGCATACATACATAAATGTGGATGAGAAAACCATCGTGTACTGTCAATAAATATATAAATATAAATACATATCCACATACACACACACACACAACGCGTGCGTTCAGTCATATAATAACAATATAATAAATAAAACATATGCATATATACATACATATATGTACATACTTACATCTATATGTATATATACATGCATATATATATATATGAGTACAGGACACCACAAATAAACGTAGAACACAACTAGAAACGAAAACATAAAATCAAACAAGGAAACAGACTTTTTTTAACAACGAAAAAACAGAGTACAGGACAAACAATACAAGGAAAAATTCCCCTTCATCAGCTGCCTCTGTTTCGACTCAATGCGTGTTTCGAAGGTAAGGGCAGAACACGGCCAGGCCTCCACCAAGTTTGGAGATGGTCAAATGAATGGGACCTGTGTCTGAACGTGTCAAAGTGCTGTCATCTGCCTGATGGCTCCTCTCCTGCAACTCAACTTGATTTCGAGCCGGGTCGTCTGCTGCTGGAGAAGACCAACCAAGTAAAGGACCTGGGTATCTTGGTGGATTCTTCCTTTTTGCCTTTGGCCCAATGCGTCCATGCTGTCAACAAAGCATGCAGAGTTCTGTTTTTGATTCGATGGTCATTCGGAATGCTCACAGCAGCCATATTCCTACCACTCTATGTCACGCTGGTGAGATCCATGTTGGAGTATGGGATTCAAGCTTCTCCTTATCTCCTCAAAGACATACATCATCTCGAAAGAGTCCAGAAGCTGTTTACCTGCATGGTTCTTGGTCTCAAGCATTTGTCTTATGAAGAAAGGCTGAAGAAGCTCGACCTTTATTCTCCAGAAAAACGCCGCTGCCGTGCTGATCTCATTCTCGCTCACAACATCATAAGTGGAAAGTGTAACCTCTCGAAAGAGCTTTTCTTCACTCCTGCTCCAGAGCGTGGGCTGCAGGGTCACTCCGAAAAGCTCTATCTACGACGATTTCATCTCAATCGAAGGAGAGCGGCTTTCTCTGTCCGGGTTGCGGATCCGTGGAATAAGCTGCCGGACAACATAATGAAGATGCCGAAGACCGCTCGGTTCAAAGTCTCTCTTGACCAGAAATGGCCTGAACTCTTTGTATGATCACCCTCCTTGTACATAACTCCCTGTCCTCCTACATGGCCTTGCTTTTGCTTTTTGAGCCAATAAAAATTGAAATTGAATTGAATTGAATGGATTTATGTCAGGAATTCCTGTGTCCATACAGTTTATAAAAAATATGAGAGAAAGAAAATATAATTTACATGAAGGAGTTGGTGTTAGGAAGGGCATCCAGCCATAAAAACCCTGCCAAAACAGACAGTGAAGGCTGGTGCAGTCTTCTGCATAGCCAGCCCTTATCAAACTATCCAGCCCATGCCAGCATGGAAAACGGATGTTAAATGATGATGATGAGATTCTTTATTCAGAACCACTACAATCATTTCAACTCATCAATCACCAGTGCCTTGCAAGTGAGATGTTGTACAAACAGTTGCTATGCTTTGTAGATGCAGATGTATTTTCTCTGGTGACTTTTCAGAAAAGTACCTCATTTTTTATTTGCCATTTCACTTATTTCTATATCATTACATTTTGGTATTTGCAGCATACCATTTGTCTCTGTAAGGTTCCTTGTATTTCCTTAGTGAGACGTATAATATGCTGTGTGTGTTGTAAATCATCATGCCATGTTGGCATAGGTTGGATGGTCTGACGGAATTTGGTGAGTTGCAGGGCTGCATCAAGCTTCAATGTCAGCTCTGACGTTGTTTCTACAGCTGGATGCCACTTGTAATACCAAGAACTTTACAGTGTGTACTAGGTGCTTTTTTTATATGCTACTAGTACTAGTTAGGTCACCAAGTAACCTGCAAGATATGATAAGAACAAGAAAAGGAAAATGTCCCCTCAACTAAGTGGGAAAGTATTTAAGAGGGGAGAAATGGCTTTTATGCTAGCTGTTTGGAGGCTAAAGTATGACTGAGAAAAATGCAGGTCTCACACTACAGAGAAGATAATAGCTTCCTTGCATTATATAAGAGTGGGTGAAAGTTGTTGGGAAGAAGATAAGGTGATAATGATGGGATACCAGAGCTAACCCATACATAACAAGGATGTGGACACGCACGGGCAAGCATAGACTGTGTTTTTAGGATATCATTTTTGCTGTAATTGGCAGGTCTTCTTGAGCACAGTCCCTTGTCATCACTTCTGTGAGGCTCAGCATCTTGATATCAATCATTCCTACTTTATCCTATGTAATTTTGGGTCTCTCTCTTCTACATATTCCATTCATTTAAAAAAAAAATAGATTTGAAAGTTTAATAATTTTACTGTTGTATGAAATTTTGTGTATTCTTACTTCAGTTTGGTCTGATGACAACTGGTTACGAGAGCATGCTGGTGAAACTGTAGCAAAATCAGATGAGACTGTGGATGACGACACAGAACAGACATCTGTGAAAACAGACTCGGTAAGTTAAAGAACAGACCCTATAACTTTAATGATAGACATTAATAATAATGAGCTAACCATTATTGGATAAGGGTAGGATATGATATCATCATCATCATCATCGTCTTTTAATGTCCGCTTTCCATGTTGGCATGGGTTGGATGGTTTGACTGAGGGCTGGTTAGCCAGAAGGCTGCACCAGGCTCCAATTTGATCTGGCAGAGTTTCTACAGCTGGATGCCCTTCCTAATGTCAACCACTCTGAGAATGTAGTGGGTGCTTTTTACGTGTCAACGGCATAGGGAACATCAGGCGGTCCTGGCATCGACCACGCTTGAATGATGCTTTTTACATGCCACTGGCATGGGAGCCAGTCAGGTGGCACTGGCAATGATCATGCTCGAATGGTGCTTTTTACATGCCTCCGGCATGGGACCAGTGAGCTGGCACTAGCATCAACCACGCTCGAATGGTGTTTTTATGTGCCACCAGCACAGGACCAGTCAGCCAGCACTGGCATTGACAATGCTCAAATGATACTTTTGACATGCCACTGGCACAGGTCCAGTCAGACGGCACTGGCA
Organism: Octopus sinensis; assembly: GCF_006345805.1. Lineage (NCBI taxonomy): Eukaryota > Metazoa > Mollusca > Cephalopoda > Octopoda > Octopodidae > Octopus > Octopus sinensis. Next base: position 18,585 of record NW_021836475.1, on the reverse strand, counting down.
TCAACTATGCTCGGCTGGTGCTTTTAATGTGCCACTGGCACAGGTGGAAATTAGGTGGTACTATCATCATCCAGGACAATGGCTTCACTTGATTCAATAGGTCTTCGCAAGCGCAGTTTATTGCCCAATGATTGAAGGGTACTCTTAGATGAGCCAGTTATGCTGCACGTGTATAGGCCACAGTTACAGTCTCACTTGGATTGCCGGGTCTTCTCAAGCATAGCATATCTTCAAAGGTCTCAGTCACTTATCATTGCCTCCGTGAGGCCTAACGTTCAAAGGTCACGCTTCACCATCTCATCCCAGGTCTTCCTGGGTCTACCTCTTCCACAGGTTCCCTTTACTGCTGGGGTGTGACACTTTTTCACACAGCTGATCTATTTTCACTAAATCACCAAACTACATATTAATGGCTACACAACACCATATCTATTATGATGACCACAACCACTCTGCTGACCACTGCAACCTCAAAGATGACCAACACCTTAATGATTGTGACCATTATGATGACTACCATACATCAACCAAAACTAAGATTCAGGGAACCACTTCATACTAGCCAGTCTTGCTAAATGTAGCAACCAAGTTTTTCTTCAAATTTCACATTACCACCACACTACCATCTTAAAGAACTAATGTTGGTGGTGTAGTTATAGAAAAATGATGGGTTTCTTATGGGTAAAACATTTTTGATCTTAGGTCTACTTGATCATGACATACCTAGAGTTAAGTAACAACAACAACAAGGAAGATCACACAACTACTATGACAAAACAGTGAGCATGACAATGACCACAAGGATAACTGTGAAGTATCAACCAGTAACACAATGATTGACCTTGTAATGACAGTTACAGTTAATGATTGCAACAATGACCACCATACAACCACCAGTACAACACTAACCAATCACTGGTAACCATAATATCCACATAGACGTTATAATAAAATGTCCAGCTATAATTTTCCTGGGTTTTATAAAAGCCTTTAAAAAAACAAAAGCTGTTTTATTTTTTTGGAAATATCAATCAATGACTAATTAAAACAAAACTCTGTATTTTAGACGAATGACGAACCAGTGAAGAAAAAACCCAAAGTTAATCCACAAGTCTTCTTTGACATCCGGATTGGTACCAAGAATATTGGTCGTATAGTGATGGAGCTCCGAGCTGATGTCGTTCCCAAAACTGCAGGTAACACATCTCTATTTTCATTCATCATTGATGTTGTTACGTATAGTTTTCTAGTAATGGGTCAGATGGAATTTTTTGAGGCAGATTTTCTATGGCCAATGCTCTTCCTGTCACTGACCCACCAAAGTAATATTTCTCCTCGTCATATGGCTACACAAACAACATGATGGCCAGAGTTGCTTCATGAAAATTTCAAATGAACAACAATACTTGTATGATGGTGATGTTTATACATATATGTATGCAACTTGCTTTGGTGGGACTGAACCAAAAACCACATGGTTGGGAAGGAAATTTTTTAATCATACAGCAATGCTTATACTAGTAAATAAATGTATCTTCTCTCTCCTTCACTTTCTCCCTGTTTTTTTTTCATACTTTTTCTCAATCTATGGGAATACGCTTAATTTTTAAATGAGAAGCCACAAGTTCTAGTCACTGAGGTGACTTAATGGTCCCACAGTCAGTGGGATTTGGGTTAACATGCTTCATAGGTTGGTGATGTGAAGATGTAGGTGAGGGTTGGTGACAGGAAGAGCATCCAGCTGTATACAGTCTACCTCAGTAAATTCCATCCAATCTATGCAAGCATGGAATAGTGGCTGTTAAAACATGTTCCTTGTATTCGTCGTTCGTTTAAACGTCCGCTTTCCATGCTGGCATGGGTTGGACGGTTCAACTGGGGTCTGGGATGCCAGAAGGCTGCACCAGGCCCAGTCTGATCTGGCAGTGTTTCTACGGCTGGATGCCCTTCCTAACGCCAACCACTCCGTGAGTGTAGTGGGTGCTTTTTACGTGTCACCTGCACAGGTGCCAGACGAGGCCGGCAAACGGCCATGATCGGATGGTGCTTTTTACGTGCCACCGGCACGGAGGACAGTCAGGGCAGTGCTGGCAATGGCCACGTTCGGATAGTTCTCTTACGTGCCACCGGCACTGGTATCACAGCTACAATTTCCATTGATGTTGATCGATACATATATATATATATATATACATACACACACACACACATATGTGTTATTCAAATGTTATTTTTGCTGTAGTAGTTTTTGATGTTCTGATCCAACAGATTTATGTTCAACAAATTGAAACCAGAAAAAGATTATTAAAATGTTACATATGGTTCCGCCAAATGGAGCTTAACCCTTCTGTTAACAAATTTCTGTCGAAATGCATTACTTTAGCTTGATTAACTTTGAAAATGGTAAAGAATTTAATAAAATAATTATCATTATTAAGTTAGTGTTTGCAATATAAATTCACATAAAGTTTTGATGAAAGTTTGTAATTTGGATCAGGTTGAAATAAGGAATTTGAATCATAGATATGAGAGTTGGTGTCTCAGATGAGTTGATATTAAAAGACATTAACAAAAATATTAAACAGAACAACCAGACATCACCCATGAACAAGTAGGACTTTGCAGCATGGACTGTGCCATGCTTTTGCTGTTTCATGGACACTCTTGGCTGGCACCTTCAGCTCTCTGTCACCATAGGTGCAGGAGTGGCTGCATATATTTATAAATATGGGTGCCATATTTATAAATATATAAAGCTATATGATGAATACCCTTGTTCATCACTTTTTCCAATCCTTAGCTTGTATTTTCTCTAATACTCACTTTCTTTTACCTTAAGAAGCAGTCAAAATGACCAAAGCCATATTTAAGAGCAATTTTGAAAGGAATGAAAAATAAAAACTTTGTATTTTTACAGCCATACTTAGGTTTCAAACTCTAATTAGCAAATAAAATAATTTACTAGGCAGAGTTCTCATCAGTGGCTATGCCAAAACATTAACATATAATTTAGAGACAGAATAGCATGTGTCTCATTATTATATATTATAATTTTTCATATGTTGTCTATTAGCTTTTTATACATGCTAGGCCACTGGTAGTGAAATTTCTAAACAAAATTCCCTACCCTATATTTTACCTATATATATATTAATGATGGTGGAGAATGGTCTGAAAGTATTGAACAGTAAACAATGATGATGATGATGACCAACATGTGAAGCCTGTTTACCCAAATTCCGTTGTCTGTTTTCATTAGACCACTATTTCAGCTATTTTTAGACTGAAGTGAAGCTGTTTAAACTCTCTTACTTTATGCATTCATGTTGAATGAATGAAATGTTAGAGAGTGTTGGTGGTTGATTTATTGAACAAAGGATCATGGATTTATCTTAAGTCTACACAGTTATATAAAGACAGGATTTATATCAAAAGAGTTAAGTAAATGAAGGATGTATTTAAGAACAGAAACAAAATCAAAATTGTGTTGTTTAGTCTGAAGGTCAAGCATCTCTAATCAAAACATATCTCTATAATCAAATTTGTCCTAATCATGGCTACCCCATCCTTTTCTTTAAGTTTAGTCTATGCAGTACTACATTAACAAATGTGATCTTTTTTCTTCTTAAACAGAAAGGTGTGAAATGAAGGCTATTTGGCTGTTGTTTATAGCACCTTAATCAATTTTGGAATAACTCTCTTCTGTTGCTACTAGGGGTGTATAAAAAGTCTTGAGCCTCAAAAAAACAAAATATAGTACAAGACTTCTGATGATTTATTTTTCAACATAGTCCCCCTCGATGGCTGAACACTTTCTCCAGCAGTGTTGAAGTGCCATTATCCTGGCGTGGAGGAACTCTTTTGTTTGAGACTCTAAAAACTTCCTACAGCGTCTATGACCTCATTGTCACTGGCAGAATGGCGTCCATCCAGGGCTTTTTTTCATTTTTGGGAATAGATGAAAGTCAGAGGGGGCTAAGTCTGGCGAATAAGGTGGATGGGGAACAAGTTTGTGTCCACAATCATGAATTGTTGCCATGGCAACCACTGAGGTGTCGGTTGGAGCATTGTCGTGATGAAAAAGGACTCTTCTGGTGAGCATTGCCGGTCTTTTTTCTTTGATTGCTTCTCGGAGGCATTTTAGTAGCCGACAATAATACAGCCCCGTCACTGTGTGACCCTTTCAAGTTAATTGATCAGCAAGACAACTTGAGAATCCCAAAAAACGGACGCCATGACCTTGCCAGCTGAAGGAATGACCCTGGCCTTCTTTGGGGGTAGGTAAAGATGAGTGCTTCTACTGCTTTGATTGTTCTTTGGTTTCAGGCTGGTAGTGATGAACCCAACTTTTGTCCATCCTATGAAACGAGCAAGAAAATTCTCTTCAAACAACTGATTGCTCGTGGACAAAGTGCATCTGGTGCATTTCTGTTCAGGAGTCAAAAGGCAAGGGACCCACCTTGCAGAAACCTTTGAGAACCCAAGTTCTTTTGTCACAATGTTATTTACTCTTTCAAGTTGAGATGCCCAGTCTCTCGGCTATCTGACGACATGATATTTGACGATCTTGCATTATCATACCAAGAGCAAGGTCAATGTTGTCCTCGGTGGTTGCAGTTGGAGGTCTCCCTGGTGTGGGATCATCTTCCACACTCTCCCTAACACACTGGAATTCATTTACCCATCGTTTGACTGTTGCATATGAAGGAGCATTGTCTGTTACGGTTCTCACTTTATCTTCATGGATGTCTGATGGAGTCATGCCTTTCAAATGAAGGTACTTTATGACAGTACGTTACTCAGTTTTCCCCATTTTCCATGTAACCTCGACACTTGTTTATTCAAAAATCTGAAACAAAAAAAATTAAAATATCAGAATCATGAAAATGAGCAAAAATACTCCGAAAAGACTGTACTTACCAGAAAAAATTGTTTCAGTTTCCTAGCAGCCCTGTTTCTAAGTTAGGCTCAAAACTTTTCATACACCCCTCGTAGAAGCGATGTTAAGTATGTTTCTGAATTATGAAATTTGAGGATAATAGCAGTGACAAAAATAGTGTGCTTGAGAAAATGTGTCAAGTCAAGTGAAATTGTAGTCATGACACATAAAAGGCACCCACTACACTCTGTAGCGGTTGGCATTAGGAAGGGCACCCAGCTGTAGAAACTAACCAAATAGACTGGGGCCATGTGCAGCTCCCTGGGTTACCAGTTCCACTCAAACCATCTAACCCATGCTAACATGGAAATCGGATGCTAAATGATGATGATGATGATTGTGTCCATAAAGTCATGATAGGATTTCAAAACTATTGATGTATCTTGTAACACTACACATTTCATATCCATTGAATGAGAGACTAATAAAGTTTTGCTATGGATTCTATTTGTTGACCTACACACATCTTATCCATACTCCAGTTCTTGCAACCTACAACAAAGAACATCAAGTGTAACAGATTGAACAGCATCACTGATTCTCTCCTTTATGTACTCAATACTATTAATAGGAGCATTACACATGTGTTGGCTCTTCCTTTAACATGCAACAATATTCGTAACAAACATGTGTCACTAATTCAAATTTTACAAGCCAAAGAATGCATTGAGCTCTCCTTTGCTCTGTCCATGTCTTGACTGCTGCATCAGCTGGGCATAACATCAATCTTGTCACTGTCATGTAACTAGCTGCGTGTGCATCTCGCGTTTTTTCTACACTCAACCAACTGGAGTATCAATGAGGTATGTGTAGGGCAACAAATGGTAGCCACATTGAATTGCACTAAACTCTATAAACTTCATTAGTTGATCACTTATTCAACATGGATAGGAAATGTATAGTGTTGCAAGTTACATCAATAAATAGCTTTGAAATCCCACCATGACTTTATGGACTTTATTATTGAAAGATTTCATTGAAAAAAAAGTAATTATCACAAAAATAAGTTAAAATTTGTCCTAAAATAAGTGACAAAACAAATTTTTTACATAGAAAGTGACAAGGAGGGAGTTTAAACATCAGGGAAAAGAGAAGCTTCATATTTTGTATTTAGTGTATTATTTCTTTTGATGAAGAAAATTTTAATGAGAAGATGGATTTGACTGAACAAATTACAGCATGATGTACATTTGGCATGTGTTTTATTGATTTCACAAGGATGTAAACTGAAATACTTTAAAGTTATTTATTAATAATTTCAATAATAATGGTTGAACATCAACAACATTGGCATTTTGATGAAGGAGACATTACTGATATGGGGGACATTTTTGTAGGAGACAACACTACACTAGTATGGTGGATGGTCCTTTTATGTAGGAGGCATTACTACACTGATATAATGGATATTGGTGCTTCTGCTGGATTATGTCTGCTTTCCTTGCTGATATTGGTTGGATAGGTTTTCACATTCAAAGTCACCAGTTATTTCATGGTCCTGCTCAGCTAAATGGGTCAGTGGATTGCATCTTGCATCTGTTTCAGTTTTGATTATGGTTTCTATGGCTGGATGCCCATCTAAACATCAACGATTTTATAATGTGTACTTTTTCCATAGCATCAGCACTAGGAAAGTGTTGTCCTTAATAAAATTAAAGGGTCTGAGTGTTTTTTGTGGCACCAGCACTAGAAAGGTAGCCATGTCCTCAACATTTTGAAAGGGATCTCACCACCTATGTGTCAGCTCACTTGCCAACTTCTTTGTAGAGTGAGACATGAGTAATAATGATGACAAGAGGAATGGGTGAGGTGGAGAGTGATTGGAGTACTTGACTGGCAGTAGAGGAGGGGAGGATAAAGGTAAAGACTATGGGACACAGTTGGTCACTGTAGTCTCTTACACTAAACTTTAAGATGGGCTGGAAGATAACGAGTGATGGGGAGATGAGAATATGAAAGTACGGGGGAAAAATAATAGTGAATATAGCAGTACATATACACATACACACCGAAATATGCACATCATCATTGTGTGTATGTCTGATTACAGTTGCCATATTGTATTGTATCAAAAAGTGAACGTTCAGTAATTTCATAAAATATAAATTGAAAAAGAAAAAAATCTGTACCAGACTGAAATAAGCAGGGTGAAGCTCAATATAATAATCTAAGACTCTGAATATGATAATCTAAAACTCCAGCAAGGGAATAGTTTGGTGATTGGAAGTAGTAAAAGACTAAAGTATGTTTAATTGTGAATCTGTTCAAGACAGTATAAAAATGAATGTTAATTATGTGATTATGATGTTGATGATAGTGAAAATGTTAATGTATACCATATATTTCTTTGCAGAGAATTTTCGTTGCCTTTGTACCCATGACAGAGGCTTTGGTTATAAAGGAAGCACATTGCATCGAATCATTCCACAGTTTATATCCTAATCAAAACTGAGTGAAACTATTTTCCAAGTCAATTTCTAGAGTTATTTTACATCATTAAAGATAGAATGTTTGTTTAGCATTAGGAAAATAATCTAGTTGCAAAATGTTGTTAATTTGTGTGGATCTATTCATATTTTTAGAATAATCTTACATATATTGTATCAAAATAAATGGGAGGCTTAAATGTCTTTTAATTATGCACCCTTTAATGATGTAAATCAGAACAAATAGATAGAATCAACATTCACAAAGGAATACCATTTGATAAGCCTAACAATTAACCTTTTTGTTACCATCCTACCATTGAAATGCTCTGCCTCTGCTTCAGTTGATATCAGAAATAATGAAAGATTTAGTAAAATAACTTCACTATTAAGTTGGTGTTCAGAACATTATGTAACCTGAAATTTTGATAGATGATTTTAATTTAGGTCACTTTAAAAGTGGAAGTGTATATCATAGAATCAGAGGCATTTTCAGGTGGAGTGATTTCAAAAGTGTTCATATATTATTTTTTTATAGTAATTAAATTAAGAAGAGAAACATACCTCTTTTCTAAGTTAATTCTGTATTTTGTTTAATGAAAATATATATAGTTTTTACTCTAAAAGCATGTTTAATCTTTTTGTTACTATATTACCATTGTTTCAATAAATTTTGAAAATAATAAAGAATTAGGTAAAATAACTGTCTTCATGAACAAATTTGGAACAAATTAACAGGAAAAAATTTAGATCACTGTGAAACAGAAAGTTTGTGTCAGAACCCGGAAAAGTCTCTGGCAGATAGGTAGGAAAAGGGTTAAAATATTTTTATTTTAAAAGCTGTTACACTGATAACAATGAATAATGAAAATGATTTATAAAGTGAAAAGTGGTCTTTTTTTGCAAACAATGTTAAGGATTTGTATCTCTACATTATATTTGTTCTTAACTCTGAAGTACATGTGTCAAGGGGGTGACTTTACGAGGCACAATGGAACAGGAGGAAAATCAATTTATGGAAATAAATTTGATGATGAAAATTTTGTCTTAAAACATACAGGAGCTGGTAAGTGGAAATAGCCTGCCATTTTGTTTTAGCTGTGTTTTCTTTATCAGCTAAGGGAAATTTAACTTATTTGAAAAACTAACAATTATTTGTCGATGTGTTTCTTATGCCAGCATAAGTTGATAGAAGTGCTGGACAATTTATCAACTGGATAGTGGTTCATACCCTACTATGGGCAATATCATGTGTCACTGGCTGACGCATAGAATATCTATACCTAACTACCTGATATAGTTCCACATTGGATACCTTTTGCAGAGTTCATTCTATTGCAAACATTTAAGTCAATTCTCTGATTTGAATATAATCTCTTTTTACTCTCCCAGAGGCCCCGAAAGGAGTCATGGCTTCTGCTGTTCCTTCCTTTGACTGTCAGTAAAAAATGTGATGTAATTCTTCAGTGATTGCAGTTCTGAGATTTGTTCCTTTCTTTTGGAGGAAAGTTAATTTGTGACAGATTGAGATAATTTTAAAGGAGGTTGTCTTTCATAGACTTAATCATGTAAAATTGGAGATAAATACTGACTGAGTGGACTGCAGATGTCCCCTGAGAGGAAAAATAACTATGATGATTTCTATTCTTGATACAGTGAGAGAATTGTGTTGAGAGTGTAGTTAATTTGGGGTAAAGAATATAGTTAGATCAATCCCAAAACTTGTTTTATGTGCTTGGTAGTATAAAAGGCAAAGTTGACATTAGCAGGGTTTGAACTAAGAATGAAAGGGAGCATAATTCAATACATCACAACCCTAATAATTATAATGTTATAATGGTTTCAAATTTTGGAACAAGGCCAGCAGTTTTAGTTGGAATGGGTTAGTCAATTACAGTGACCCCAGTACTTGACTGATACATTATTTTACTGATCTTGTTTGGATGAAAGGCAAAATTGACCTCAGCAGCATTTGAACTCAAAACATAGTGTTAGAAGAAATGCTACTAAGCATTTTGTCCAACATGCTAGCACTGCTGTCAGTTTGCCACCCTAACATTCTCTCAATGATTAGCCAGAGCCAGAAATGATTTTTGAAATGAGAATATCTGAAATAAACTCAACAGTTCTCACAAACAAGAATACTGCAAATGAACCTGACCGCTCTCAAAAATTAAAAAAATGGGAAAATAATCCAGAATCCTTGTCTGGTACTGGATCAATCCCCAAATCTAATCAGATTGTGCCAGTCACAAGGCCAAATATCCCTGAAATTTTCATCGGAATCCATCCAGTAGTTCTTGAGATATTTTATCCATGCACAAACAAACAAACACGACTGAAAACAATATGTCTGCCTTTGCTAAGGCGGAGGTAATAATGGTTTCAGATTTTGGCACAAAGACAGAAATTTCAGGAGAGGGACAAAGTTGATTAAATCAACCCCAGTGCTCAGCTGGTACTTTTTTTTTTACCCTGAGAGAATGAAAGGCAAAATCAACCTCGGTGGAATTTGAATTCAGAACATAAAAACAGATGAAATACCTCTAAGCATTTTTCCTGGCATGCTGATGATTCTGCCAGTTTTCCACCTCAATAATTATAATATTAATAATAATGATATTAACAACAACAACTATAATAACCTTTCTTGATAGCTTCATATTCAGTTAGTCACCTTACTCAACAGTTGAGTATTATTACAAATTTCAATTTTAATTAAAAAAATTGAACTACGCAAATAATGTTTATAAAATTTAATTAGAATTATAGCTAAATTTAGAAACATCTTCCTTGCAGGTACATTATCAATGGCTAACAGTGGACCCAACACCAATGGTTCACAGTTTTTCATTTGCACAGAAAAAACTGATTGGTATGTATCAATAACATACAAATTCATATCTATTTGTATTAATAACATAGAAGTTGATATCTATCAATGACACGCAAATTGATATCTATTGGTATATATATCAATAATATACTTGTTGACTTCAGCAACAAGTTAATATCCATTGATGTGTATCAATAACACACAAGTTGATATCTATGCTACAAATGAAACATGACATACAAATTATTCTGGTAATATCTCTAATTATACTTTATACCTGCTGCTTTGTTGATGTAGAGTGATAAACACTAATGTTCATGTTCTGTGTCATTTTAATATCATCCTTTCACAATTAATAACAGACTTATTATCATTCACAATTAATAACAGACAAATCCTCTTGATAGTCTAATGATGACCTTTGATACTAGATAAAGGTCACAAATTTGATGGATGAAACCAATTTAGTCAGACTCCAGTACATGACTGGTACTTATTTTATACTTGTCTCTGAGGGATGAAATACAACTTTTTTTCAATGAGATTTGTTCTTAGAATGTAACCAAATTGAAATGAATCATTTTATCTTGCAGCTACTCCTGTGTTTGTTTAAAAATGGTTTCAAAGGAGTGTTCAGTGATTTTTGCTATACTGAGTTTTATATATCATGAATGTATGATATGTATTGCTATATAACTAATTTCGACTGTAATGATATATAGCCAGTATGGTGTATTATATGTAACATGCTTGTATGAAGTTATACAGCTAGTATGTTACTTCTTATATTTTCATATTCCATAACCTTACTTCATTTAAAGTTAGGTGAAGGTAGCATTCTCAACAGATGTTAATGCTAGCAAAATGGCACAAGCAAATCTAAATACCCAGTCTTTGGTAACAAAGACTAGATAACAAAGATTTGTAATAACACTTTAATAACAAAGACTTGGTAATAATGACTTTTAATGCAGATAGAAAGCTACACAGACTAGAGGAGAGTAGAATTAGATTGATCCCATGACTTATCGATTGGGATTTATTTTGTCAATCCTGGTAGGACTTAAATTCATTTAACATCTATTTTTTTTATGCTAGCATGGGTTGGATGGTTTGACCAGACCTGGCAAACTGGAGAGTTGCACCAGGTTCCAGTCTGATTTGGCTTAATTTATATAGCTGGATGCCCTTCCTAACATCAACCACTTTACAGTGTGTGCTGCGTGATTTTAACATGGCACCAGCACGAGTGCTTTTTACATAGTACAAGTACAAGCCAATTATCTTCTTCAGGGAGAGTAGGTTTTAACACTTCTTCTATGGAGGACAGGTCTTGAGCACAGCAAAGCACCAGATAACTCAGTCTTTTGTTGTCTCTTTTGAAAGGTTCACTGTCCTGAAGTTGTCCTTCAGTACTTCATACCATGTCTTCCTGGGTGTGCCTCTTACATGAGTTCCATCCACTTTGAGTGATTAGCTCTTCTTTATGGAACTGTTGACATCCATCTGCATCACATGACCTATTATCCATCACCATATGGTGAACATAACATTTTTCTTGGTGGTGGCAGTTGCAGGACCTTCAGATCTTGGGTTATCTTCAAGACTCTACCTTTCCTATCTAAATTCAGTGTTCAATTTTGCACTGTTGATAAAGCTGGTGTGACATCCCCTAATGTAGCAGCCATGTCAGCATGAATGATTTTGGATGCTAGCCCTTTTTCAGCAAGTACCTGATAACAGCACAATGCCAAATTTTGTTGATTTTCAAGAGAAGCTGTTATTAGTTACTTTTGAAGCCTTCTTTGGGCAGTTAGATGTTAATTTACCTGGAAAGAAACAATGCAGCTATTAATACGAAAATTGGAAATTAATGTATGGAAGATTTCACAGCTCTTGCATCACTCTTTCATAAGCAGCCTATGAACTTTTCAGCCCAATCTCATACATAACCATTACATAAGACTCATACTGAGCCATTACACAGTGCAGCTAGTTATGATTGAACAAGAGAATGTTACACCAGAGGTTTTACTCCTCTTCACATGAATAACTAAATACTTTTGTTGTAAACTATCTGTTGTACTTGTCAACTAACCCTATTGTTTTAGAGGTACTTAGCAATTTTGAAGAAATGAAAATAAAATGATTCTAGAAGTATTTAATCCTGTGATGATTGCCTTTGTTTTTATAAGCTGATGTTTGGAACATGAACTAACACAGAATTTTGATGGAAAGTTTATTTTGATCACTTCATTATAGGAAGTAGTGTCAGATGGGTTGATAGCAAAGGATTAAAGTTAGAATAGAGAGTAAAAGCTACCAACTTGCCACCATTCCTGTGAAGAGTTATACATTGTAGCAAATATGTTAACATGAGAGGACAAAAGACTATGATGTCTGGCAGTATGAGACTCTTAAGAAGACCCACTTACCTCTGCAAAATTAACTCCTGGAAGCACTATATGCATGTGTATGCACGAATGGGTACCTAACCCAAACTCTTTCGAATATCCTCTCTCCCATCATGTCTCTCACTGTCACCCCTACCCAACTGAGACCATCTTATTTTTCTTGCTAACAGGAAACATCTCATTTGTTACCTGTTTTTCATCCATCAATGTCTCTTCCTCAACTGAACCACCAAATTATCTCTTCACATACACAACACTTACCCAATTTTGTGGTCAATTCAACCATGTCATCTCACCCTTGTCCTTCCTGTAAACTGCATCACCATTACTTCCACGATCTTGCTGCTTTCCCCCAGTTTTCTACAACCCTCTACCTTCCCCAACTTGTGCACCATTGATCATCCATCACTTCCTATATCCACCTGTCAATCCTACATGCTTTAAAGTTGTTGTCTACTCCTCATCACCACCAACTCCTCCACTCCAAGTTCCACTGTCCCAACACACTTCTATTCACATTATACCTTGAGAAGCCTCTTGGATTTGCAGCTCCTACAGATCATTCTCACTCTCTCTCTTATTGGTGAGTAACCATTCAGTTCCTCTGCAAAAGCCTATCCAACCCACTTCCATACTTAAAGCTCTTATCTCCTCACATAAGTGGTACCCCACCACTCACCTAGGTTTTATAGTCTTGTGAGCCACATAGCAACCTCACTGGTGCTGGCAGCATGAAAAATGTACCTAGTATATGCTGTAAAGTGGTTGGCATCCACCAGTAGAAACCACGTCAAAGCAGACACCAACCCAGCCAGCATGAGTAGTAGATGTTAAATGATGATGAACTATTGAAAGAGCTTCTAGACGTTGGCAGAATGACGTTAAATCTGTTTCAGATTGCATATATTGGATCTAGTTATTAGATAATATGCTTTGATAATCCAGCTCGATTCACTCTGTTTAAATAAAA
>NW_021836475.1:0-2500 GCF_006345805.1 Octopus sinensis | reverse complement strand
ATTGTAGACGCGCGCTAATACCCAGAAGGGCTCGATATGAATCACGACTATAAGATACCCGGTTTTGGTTAAACTGCATCGCAAAATGTGGGAGTATTAGGAATCAAAATCGGAGTAGACAGACACACAACCTTTCTTTTATATATAAAGATTTTCGTCCTAAAAAACTTGTATGGATGTGAATGGTTACCTCTATGGAAATATATACACACACATTCTACATACATGTGTGTATAGATGAATATATAATACATTAAATATCTATATACACTTTGGGCGATCTTTCTGCTTCTTAGAGATAACTTTAGATCTTATTTCGTCCTAAAAAACTTTGTATGGAGTGAATGGTTACCTCTATGGAAATATATACACACACACATTATACATACATGTGTGTATAGATGAATATATAAATACATTTAAATATCTATATCACTTTTGGGCGATCTCTCTGCTACTTGGATATACTTTAGATATCTTATTCGTTCCTAAATAACTTTGTATGAATTGAAAAGAAAATGAATTGAAATTTTTAAGAAAGGAATTTGTTTACATACATGTGTGAAATGGCAATGTTTGTTGTGCAGTTGTCCGAAATGGAACCAGAGTAAATGTGTGGAACTGATGTATATAATGAATAGTCCTTCTTGTTGTGAATATTAATTTGATTAATATGAACTGAAAACTAGTGGTGTAGCATAGGTGATCTTCTTCTAGCAAAAAGGATGACCAGTCTGAATGGGTCATCCCTGTCACACACACACACATACACAGTCACACACACACACAGAGGCACCCTCACACACAGACACACACGCACACACACACTCACACACACGCACACACACACACACACGTTAGCTTACAATTTTATTTATATATTTGCATGTCTATGTGTGTAAAGAGGAAGTGGGGGTAATAGGCAGAGAAAAGGCTTGAAGTGAAAGAGTGAGATGTTAAAATATTGAGTTTTCTCGAATTTTTTCTTAATTGAGGGTCAAATTGAAAGAAATTTTGTATGCCATGACCGAATGGAAGTACTTTGAAAAATCATAGGTAAACTGTAATTGAAGAAATTGTGTGAGGAGTAAATCGTTATGTATTTATTGTTTCTGTTGGTGTGTTTGTGTTGTTTTTATTTTGAGTAGTGGTTAAGGTACACTTGCAAGAGAAAGTAGGAGAAATTATGGTTGTTAGCATGAGTGAAGCATGTCATCCTTTTATATGAATACTTTCACTTTAATCGATGCACACTTGCAAAGAGAAAGGAGGAGAAAGTGTAAAGGTATTAGTGAATCACATGAACTGAAAGAGAAAAATTGTTAAATAGTTAGTTTTCTCTAATTTTTGCTTAATTGGGGGTGAAATAGGAAAAACTGTACCTGCCACGACCCGATGTATTCTACTCGTAAAAATGATAGGTAAATTCTAATTGAAGAAATTCTATATTGTAGATTTGTATAATAAACAAACGGTTTGGGAGGCAGATGAAATCTGCCTTTTATAATATAATCCATCCGGCCAGTCGTCTACATTTCATTGCCAATTTAGCAACATGTACACGAAAGGTTGCGTCATCACTCATGTAAATACCCAGGTCACGCACTGATTGTGCCTCTGGGATTGCAATTCCTCCGGGTCCAGTGTATTCATTGGGTATTGCATTTAGTTTTGCATGCTGATAGCATAAAGCTTGAAACTTTCAGCATTGAACTGCATGCTATTCTTTTCAGCCCACTTGTATATTTTGTCCAGCTCACATTGCAGGCGTTTAGTGTCCTCAGGGTTCTGTATTGCCTGTGAAACTTTTTGCGTGTTAATGGAAGTGGCCCCATTGGCTACTACCACCTGACTTCTATCTTTCAGAAAGTCATGAAGCCATTCTCCCAGTTTACCAACTATGCTGAGATTACGCAGGTTGTGACATATCATTCCATGATCGACTTTATCAAAGGCCTTTGCAAAGTCGAGATATATCACTTCCACATTTGAGTAGTTGAGCAGCCGTTTCAGCACCCAGTCATAGTGTTGTAGGAGCTGAGTTAAACAGCTTCTCCCTGGTCGGAAACCATGTTGGGTGTCAGGCAGCACAAGTCATTTTCTTCAAGGAAGGTGATCAGTTCCTTCTGAATATTCGTTCCATGTCCTTGCTGATGTGTGAGGTCAGAGAGATAGGTCTGTAGTTCTTGGCCTCCGCTCTGCTACCTCCTTTATGAATGGGCATATTTTTACCTTCCTTCAGTTTTCTTGGAAGTTTGCCAGCTGCAAGGAAGCTTGAAAGAGGAAACTGCAGTGGTCTTGCTAGGACTCTCTTACATGCTTTTTAGGAGGATTGCCGGGAATCCATCGGGGCCAGTAGCTGAGTTGTTTTCATTTCATCTATAGCCTTTATTACATCGTCTTCCTCTATATCGATGTAACTATCGTCGCCGCCTCTGATTTTAGATCTGCAGTGGTAAAGAAGTCAGTGGATTGGTAATTTGGAGATGCCCAAGGGGTG
>NW_021836474.1:10000-24189 GCF_006345805.1 Octopus sinensis | reverse complement strand
ATTACAAGCGTTAGAATAAACATTTTCATTAAGAGAATATACAATGGTCTAGCTACGATGGCTTTCGTTCACAACAAAGAAATCAATCCATATTGAAAATATTACGTTTAGTTTGTACAAATTTAAAGAAGTTTCTAACGAAAACCGACTTGAAATTCAACAACATAAATAACTATAAACAAGTAAGTAAATAAATAAATGAACGAATATTAAAAAAAACAAACATCTAAAACACACATATGTACATGTACAAATAAATGTATGGATATATGTATGGATTCATATATATATTATATATATATATATATATATATCTTTATATATATCCTCACCTAAGGCACATTACAGGCGGTGCTGAAACATATTGAAAAAATAAAAGATATGCGTTGTAAATAAACAACTCAATATTCGTATACGTTTTTTATCTGCCGCTTATTTACAATGCATTTTTCACTTATCGTACACACACACACACACACACACACACACACACACACACACACACACACACACACACACACACACACACACACACACACACACACACACACACTACACAATCATACTGACGAGTGAGTTTGTGTGTTTGTGCGTGTCTGTATCTTTGTGTGTACATAAAAAAACAAACTTTTATGCAATCATACTTTTGAAATATATTTTACACTCTTCAGTTCTTTGGATTAAAGATGAAAATCGTAAACGTTAGTAAATTAACAATTTCAGTAAACGATAAGTGAAAATTCCACGACTAAAATTCCACATTTGGCGCAAAAGTACGTTATTCCCTCGGCAGTTGAACATGCATTTTACAGCAAAGAGCTATTGCAGCGTAGATTAACACAGTACATAGAAGTAAACGAAAAAAAAAAAAACTTAAGCTCCATCCTCTATAGACACAATTGTGCAAAATCGAGAAAATTAATCATCGAAGCATTATAAATAGCAGAATAAAAGCTGAAGAAAAATATAAAAATTAAAAAAAAACAACTCACAGACACATTACACATGAAATAAACTATAAAGGTTGATAAACCCGATTATGGTGATTTTACATTTTGTAATATTATTTTCATAATACTTCGCTTCGTAATGCAAAATGCAACAACATTACGATACTACAGAACTTTGCAACGTAATTATCTCAGACTGAAGTCTCAAACTTTCAACGATTCAGAAAATAATAAAATATTTCAATTGAAAAAAGCAAAGAAATTCATCAAACAGAACACATTTACTCCTATCAAAGCAAATTCAAACATAGTCGCGTCTTTAGTAAAACGCCTGAGGGATGAAAAATGTACTGTTCCGTGGTTTGTTGCTAGTTTGGGCCTCAACAACCCCCAGCAGGGTAGGCTGGACGTGGGGTCTAATACTGAAAGACCCGAAAGTCTCTAAGACACCAGGAACATGATTGATGATACATCCTAGGGCAGTGGTTTTCAATCAGGGTTCCGTGGAACCTTAGGGTTCCGCCAGTACAGTCCAGGGGTTCCGCAAGAAGTTACAAAACTGCTAAAATCGGCAGTAATTTTAAATTCTCCTGTGCAGATATGTGTGCATAAGACTATTAAATTATTGCACAGGGGTTCCTCGAGCCAGTGGATTGTTTCCTTGGGGTTCCGCTCCAGCAAAAAGTTTGAAAAGCATTGTCCTAGTGCATTCGTGTCTTGGATACTAGTTCCAAGACGCGAATGCCCTAGTCGAAGCAGGGACAGCTGAAGAAGGGAAATGTTCCTTGTGTTGTATGTCTTGTACTCTGTTTTTTTCGTTGTTTGAAATGTCCATTACCATGTTTTTGTTTTTATGTTTTCGTTTCTCGTTGTGTTTTACGTTTTTTTGGTGTCCTGTACCCATATATGCATGTATATATACATACAGATCTAGGTATGTACACATATGCATGTATGGTAGTATGTATGCATATGTTTTATTTATTAATTGTTATTATATATATATATATATTATATATATAATAATATATACACTATATATATATATATATATATATAATATATATATACACATAGAAATACATATATAAACATATATATATATATATATATATATATATATATGTATATACGTATACACACATACTTACATGCGTGTATATATATATATATATATATATATATATATATAGATATATATTATATATATATAATATATATATACATACGTCTGTGAACTAAGAATAAATATTTATATACAAAATAAGGCGCACATATATAAGTGTAAATATATACAATTATCAATATAACTTAATAGAACATAATATACAATATAGGTATGAGTCTATAAGCTGGAAGTACTGAAACAAATTTCGCCACAAAAAATTGGCCACAACATTCTCTAAAAAGGAAACATATCATATAAAGCGTTTGTATCCTGCCTATTGAACTGACGAACATGTTATCGATAAATTCATCAAACAGAACACATGTACTCCTATCAAATATAAGCTAGCAGGGTTTAAATATAAAATCCCAGATATTAAATTTCTCTTCATCGCTAGCAGACACTGAGCTGACGAAGGAAGCTCTGTTGTTGCCTGACCTGTTTAAAATAACAGCTAAACTCGCTCAAATCACATCTTATTGTACTATAGATGGAAAGTTACAGTAGATAATTTAGTTTTAAATTCAGTAATATACTCTCTTTACTCTTTTACTTGTTCAGTAATTTGACTGCGGCCATGCTGGAGCACCGCCTTTAGTCGAGTAAATCGACCCCAGGACTTATTCTTTGTAAGTCTAGTATTTATTATATCGGTCTGTTTTGCCGAACCGCTACGTTACAGGGACGTTAACACACCAGCATCGGTTGTCAAGCGACGTTGGGGACAAACACAGACACACAAACATATACACGCACATACACATATACATTTATATACACATATATACACATATACGACGTGCTTCTTTCAGTTTCCGTCTACCAAATCCACTCACAAGGCTTTGGCCGGCCCGAGGCTATAGTAGAAGACACTTGCCCAAGGTGCCACGCAGTGGGACTGAACCCGGACCTATGTGGTTGGTAAGCAAGCTACTTACCACGCAGCCACTCCTACGTGTATAACTCCTATGTGTATAACATTTAGGATTGCCACTGATAGAATACCAATCTTTGTTCGTAGATATGTTACTTAATGACTGACCTACAACTAGAAAAAACGGATAAAATGCACGAAATATGTTAGTAATATGTAAAAAGGTACGAAGGCGTCAAGATGGTAAGGTCGTTAGCACGCCGGACAATATGCTTAGCGGCATTTCGTCCATCTTTACGTTCTGATTCGACTTTGCCTTTCATCCTTTCGAGGTCGATAAAATAAGTACCAGTTGAGTACTGGGGGTCAATGTAATTGACTTATGCCTCCCTAGAATTGATGGCCTTGTGTTAAAACTTGAAACCAATGTGTAAAACATTACGATTAAGATGTTTATTATCCGTCCACATTATATATATCAATGAAAACTGGATTTTTAGATTCTTTCTTGCAACATTCGCCAGCAACCTCATATGTTCTGGTAAATAAAGTCAAACGAAGAGCGAAAATGTAGAATAAAGGGTTGTGTGCGGAAATACAACCGAATAACTGCACCTGATTTGAACTCACTGCCTTTAAATTGTTAACCCTATTTCTTATCTTTTTTGTAAATTCACACATGCGTACGTATACACACACACACACACACAAACAAATAAACAAAGGAGTGTAACGCACCAGATAAGCCAGATTTTTCGCCTTGCTTTCTATTTTGAATATTATGCCTATGTTTCGATTGCGTCTTCAGTTGACGAGGGATATGTTATTCCACACAATGATTAGAGCTGCATTCCACGGCGGCGAGCTGGCAGAATCGTTAGCACGCCGGACGAAATGCATAGGCGTATTTCGTCTGCCGTTACGTTCTGAGTTCAAATTCCGCCGAGGTCGACTTTGCCTTTCATCCTTTCGGGGTCGATAACTTAAGTACCAGTTACGCACTGGGGTCGATATAATCGACTTAATCCGTTTGTCTGTCCTTGTTTGTCCTCTCTCTGTTTAGCCCCTTGTGGGTAGTAAAGAAATAGATTAGAGCTGCATTACAATTATTCTTTCAGGGACATGAAAAACCCACTGTATCTTTCAAAAGGCAGAGATTAGTTTTATACCTTCTTTTTGTTCAATGAGGAATCGAGATATAAAAAATAGTTTCCTTTGTCACAGGGCCATTCTGTCTCAGATTGTTTCGGCAAAATAAGGATGGCTAGAAACATTTCCCTTACTTCTCAATTAGATCTTTCCATTCATTCCCTCGCTTGGCAAAACGCGCATGTGTGTAATCACCACATTTTGAGGCAGAAATTAATGTCGTCGTTATTGTGAAATAAGTGCATTCTGCATTGGAATGAACTTTTTAAAATCTTCTAAATGGTCTCTAAAAATGAGAACTCAAGGTATCCAACCACTATTCAATGATTGAAACCAGTAAAAGAGTGTGTGTGTGTGTATGTATGTATGTATGTATGTATGTATGTATGTATGTATGTATGTATGTATGTATGTATAGATAAATATACATGTATATATATGTACGTGTGTATATAATTCATGTATATCACGTTTGTGTAAATTACAGACAACACACACATACACACACACACACACATATATATATATACATTTTATCATATATGATGATATATACATTGATATAATATATAAGTTGGTATATGTAATTTTATTTATAGTTGCGAAGCTACATCAGTGGCACAGATGTGTGCGACCCAGTACGTGTGTAGGTGTGTGTATATGTGTGTATATAGATAGATAGATAGATAGATAGATAGATAGATAGATAGATAGATAGATAGATAGATAGATAGATAGATAGATAGATAGATAGATAGATAGATAGATAGATGGATGGATAGATAGATAGATAACGGGAACTGGAATTTCATAGAATTAAAGTAGTAAGATTGAAGAGGAACCAGCGATAAAAATTAGTGCATACACACGTGAAAAATTTCCAGAATCGTCAATCGCTATTAGTGTAAAACTGGTGTACGCTTGGATAAAGAAAGAAAAAAACTTCTTTCTATACAGACTTATTAATCATCGTTGTAAATTTTTTTCGTCTCTTCTTTGTCTGTGTTTTCTCTCTTCTCGGTGTTATCTTTCTGTTGAAGAGCGTAGGCTCGAAACGTTATTTAAGATTGTTTTTTATTTATATTTCTTGAGCGCCATACTAATACAATTGTTCGTGTGTTTTCCACATGCCTTCGTCTTTTGTTTATTTTTCATAAAGCTTTCCCGTTATATATATATATATATAATAATATATATATGTATATTATATATATAATATATATATATATAGATATATAATAGATATCTATATATGTGTGTGTGGTGTGTGTGTGTGTGCATTATGAAAATCAAAACCTGTTAAAGGACGGATGAAAGTCAGGACAGTCAACGATCTTCCAATTGCACAATGTGTGTGTATATATGTATTTGAGAGAGTGTGTGTGTGTGTTTGTGTCTGTGTTTGTCCTCCTCCACCACTTGACAACCGGTGCTGGTGTGCTTAGGTCCCTGTAACTTAGCGGTTCGGCAAAAGAGGCCGATAGAATAAGTAGCAAGCTTTAAAAAAAGTACTGGGGTCGATACATGCAGTGCCTCAGCATGGTTGCAACCTAATGACTGAAAGGAGTACAAGATAAAAGATAAAAGATATATCTATACTAAAGTGTAATCCGTCATGCGACGTTTAAATTTTACCTTTGTCGGACATGTCCAGAAACATGGTATATGTAAAATAATTATAAATTAGCTTTTGACAAAATTCCTCGTTGCTTATACAAAATGGCTTAGTGAACACAGCAACTTTCAAAAAAATAACTTAATGCTTTAATATGAAATATAATGAAACAAATTTTTCATGTGCATTTTTATAATAAATATGTTTTTAATTTTTGAAATGTTATCAACGTAGTTGCAATCTCCTTCATCTCTGTAAAATTTAATCTAAAAAAGTTTTATTTTTCAGAAAGTCATAAAACACCCATAATAAAACCCCTTATGTTAACCCTCTCTCTGTCTATTTTTACTCTCCTCTTTTCTATATTCAATGTAAAACACGACTGTTGATTCAACCACCCAACTGAGTTTATATCTATCTACTATCTATCTATCTATCTATCTATCTATCTATCTATCTATCTATCTATCTATCTATCTATCTATCTCTATCTATCTATCTATCTACACACACATACACGCGCTCGTGCCCCCCACATATATACTACACACACACGCACGTACACGTACGCGCTCATACACACACGCTCGCACACACACACACACACTCACACACACACACATACACTGAACTTGCACTGCTAGTCATACCTTTCATTATTGGTCGACTGGTGATCACAATGATTCCCCACGATATATTTGTATCCTTTCCAATTTCGGAACCGTGTAGCAACGTTGCTACTAGAGAATATCCAGATTCTTCTGGTCGAAAACATAGCAAGGTTTTATTTCTCGTCTTTCGCCTGTATAATCACCCTACCAAACTAGGAGGCTTCTTTAACCACCCAACGTTCATTTTAATTCTTGTTGAAGATATAGTTGCCAATCTCACCTGTGCTCTACCTCTAATATATCTCAGTTTTAACCATGATAAAACTGTCTCTTCTTTCTTCTGCAGTTCCTAAATCCTTTCTCCTTCTTTCCTTCCAAGTGCAATATCGGCCAACTAGATCCGGGCCCACAATATCCCATCTCCACTGGAAATACTACACATACCTTATACGCTTCTCTCGGTACCTCATATTTTAAGCAGTTCGTTTCATAACATTTCCATATAGACTTCCGAAGGTACGATCTACTCTACAATCACCACTGTGTTTGTTTGGTCAAATTATGCCCTATTGTTGTAATATAACTGAGAAACACAAGCATTTTCTTCAGATCCACCCCCACATTTCAGTCATTGGCATTATTTAGATAGTTAGATATTGGCTTTTATTTGCATATAGATTTGCATTATCTTTCTGCCTCTTCCTTGAGGAAAACAATCGGATGATGATTCACATCGCAGTGCTGCTTCTGCTTTAGTGCATTGAAAGAATGTTCAAAACTTGGATATGGCACCAGGTATGTTCCAACAAGGATGTCTTGCATGCTGCTAGAATATTTTCCAGCTTGTGTAACATACCTGACGATCACAGTTAGTTGTCTCGATGCAGATTCACTGCTAAATAAACTAGATTCTTTTTCTCACTGCTCGAGTTTCACGTCCATTCGATCTCCAGGTGAGAACTGTCGTTTTTCAATAATCGGACTGGTTTATATACATTGATTTGGGTTCTTTAATTTGCTAATGGTTACAGTTTTCATTTGGCTGGTTTCTAATATTGCTTAATACGTTATCAGTGTTGCTGCCGTATTTATGTATATATGTATGTCTTTGCATATGTATGTATGTATGTATGTATGTATGTATGTATGTATGTATGTATGTATGTATGTATGTATGTATGTATTAATGTATGTATGTATTAATGTGTGTATGTATGTATGAATATATGCTTGTATGTATGTATGCGTTTCGAGCAATGTTATTCCATTAAATGAATTATATCTCACATTATAAACTTGAGAACAGTCTTGCATGTTTTTACTGTTTTACTTACAGATTGAACTTATAACGTGCGAGTTAGTCGGTTGATTTCTTTTTCTGAAAATCCAAGTTTATCCAGATTGTCGCTTAGGCATTTACTCACAAATCCTTGTGCACCAATTATTATTGGTATAAATGTGAACTTATAATCTGGATATAGAAGCTGGGGTTTTTGAAGCAGTTGTCCATAGTTATCCTCTTTCAAAGTGATATTTACGGCAGTAGGCGCTGGAGTGGCTGTGTGGTAAGTAGCTTGCTTACCAACCACATAGTTCCGGGTTCAGTCCACTGCGTGGCACCTTGTGCAAGTGTCTTCTACTATAGCCTCGGGCCGACCAAAGCTTTGTAAGTGGATTTGGTAGATGGAAACTGAAAGAAGCCTGTCGTATATATGTATATATATATAATATATATATATATATAATATATATATACATATATATACATATATATGTATATGTATGTATGTGTGTGTATATGTTTGTGTGTCTGTGTTTGCCCTCCTAACATCGCTTGACAACCGATGCTGGTGTGTTTACATCCCCGTAACTTAGCGGTTCGGTAAAAAAGACCGATAGAATAAGTACTAGGCTTTTAAAGAATAAGTCCTGGGGTCGATTTGCTCAATTAAAGGCGGTGCTCCAGCATGGCTACAGTCAAATGACTGAAACAAGTAAAAGAGTAAAAGAGTAGGACAGCTGACCTCTATGATGGTTCACACTTGACGGATGTTTTGATGGAAATGTTTCACCAGTATTACTTCTGCTGTTGTTTGTGTGTGTATTCAATAATGAGTGGATTCTCTGTATTGATTCCAGGACAGTCTCTTTTTTTTTTTCTGAATGGCATTGTATAGTACTTTTGCGACAACGTCGTGTCGCATAGGGAGGTAGTACCTTGATGACAATTTTGACAAGCTGCTAATCACAACTGAGACGTCTTCCAAAGAAATATGACATAATCTACATTTTCGGTTACATCTTGGAACACCAAGGGCTTCACTGTCACTTTTGTTGAATAGGTATTTCGTAACAATATTCTGTTCTTGTGTTGCAAATGCACAGCCTTAGATGTTTGATGAGATGCTGCGGTCACGAGTCCAAGAGAGGTTTCGCTTCATATCAGTATTACTCTCTTCTTCTAGGACGGTGAGGTGGCAGAACTGTTAGCACGCCAGGTATAATGCTTAGCGGCATTTCGTCCGTCTGTACGTTCTGAGTTCAAATTCCACCAATGTTGACTTTACCTGTCATCATTTTGGGGTCGATAAAATAAGTACCAGTTGAATACGGGGGGAAGTGTGGAGTCGATGTCATTCACTTACCTCCTCCCGGAATGTCTGGCCTTTGCCAAGATTTGAAACTAATATTACTTTCTTCTTCAAGCCTTTGGGAAACATACCAATGCATGTCCTTTTTTGATATGCTGAGCATTTCACATCAAGGTCTTCTTTGAGATATGTTAGTCCGGCTGTTTTGGGGTTGGATGGGAGGTCACCAGGAAGAGATTGTTTCCTGAGGAGCTCGCTGCCAACACTTAGGATATTGTTCTCTTCACTTTTCAGTACTAAGTTGATGCATTTAATTTTGCTGATGTTGTTTAGCAAGTGCTGTCTGTGAGAGACTATATGACACTCAAAGGCTGTCTGCACTGATCTCAATCCTCTACCTCCTTTATCTCTTCTTTGGTAGAGTTTGTCGATATCACTATTTCTGTAGATGCTTCCATTTGATGTTAGTAACTTGCAGGTTTTAATGTCTATAGGGTAGATTTCTTCTACAAACCACTCAAATATTTATGTAAAGCGTCACTAAAAGTTAGCAAACGATCTTTCTGACATCGACTGAGCCAATTTCATCGGAGATAATGTAATATATATATATATTATATATATATATATATATATATACTGGCCTAGTGGTCAGGATGTTGCACTCACAATCGCGAGATCATGGTTTCAAATCCTAGACCGGGTGGTGCGTTGCGTTCTTGAGCAAAGTACTTCATCTCACAATGCTCTGCAATCGCTTCGATGCCCAATGCGTGGCACACTGTGCTCCTGTTCAGGCAACGTCGATTTGATGGAGGGGGTGAGCTAATGCACAGCACATAAATTTGATCACTATAAACAAACCTTTTGTGCATGTCGTTCGGCAAAAAAAAGCAACTGAATACTCATACGTCATTTTCGACGGCAGAGTCCATCATATACCTACCTACCTACCTACCTACATACATACATACAGGCAGACAGGCAGGCAGACAGACATATATAAATGTTGGTAAACATGGAACTGTTTCGCTGTAGTTTTTCTGATTATCCTTTGAGGCCGTTAGCACGATTGAAGCTAACTTTCAAAGTGTTCTGGTTGAATATTTGATGAAACCTGTGGCCAATAGAGAAATACTGGGTCAGGCTGAAGAAAGTTCTGATGAAGTTTGATGCCACACTCAGGCTATGCACAGGATTAAACCAAATAATGTAGCGCCTGGGTAGTCTCGTATTGTTTTTTGAGGAGTTAACATGTGGTAGATATTGTGTTTCAAGACATTATAGTAGTAGAGTTTTGCACGATTAACAACTGTCTTATGCACCAATAATTAAACTCCCAATTTGGGAAATATTTACTTATGCTTAAGTCTAATGTAATATCTAAAAGAAAAAAATAAGGAAATGACTACATTGCTATTGGTAATGTAGAATTTTCTTAAGCCTGTATGACTGCTGGCCGTTCATATGGCAGGGATTAAAAAAGTCATCAGTAATACCGAAAGTCTGTGAGGCTAGATTTTCCCGGAGATAATCAAAAATATATAAAATCACTCTTCCACGATCAACAACATCATCATCATCATCATACAATCCCGTAGCTAAATAAAAAGTTTCGTTGGTATTGCACTTTAGCGAAGCACAGTCTTCAAAAGTAGTAAAAAAAACTTCCTGACATGCATGATAGTGTTAATGTCAAAGTGGTAAAATTTCTGCTAAGAAGAAATGAACGAGCAAAAATTTACTATATCAATCTAGTTCAACTTTTTACTACGTTTATTATCTATTTATTGAAATCGAATAGATAATAAATGACTACCTATTATTCCATAGAGGTAATTCTAAGCTTGACTGATTTCTGATAATTGCATCTAAAACATGTTTCCTAACTACACCTCATTTACTCTTTTCCGGGTTCATGAACCCACATTTAGGATAAGCTTCACACTTGTCTTTGTGAACGCTTAGAAGTATTATTACTTTGTGGAACGCTAAACATTCTGCCTGCTCATTTATTGTAAATTTGATACTTAGTGTTAAGGTATCACAATTAATCTTATAACTTTAGTTTTCCTGTGTGTATTTGTAATGATTTTGAAGGTATCCTAGGTATATCATATTCGCACAAGGGGTCGTGTCTTGTAATAGTGAACAAGTATTTCAGTTGCATATTGTGTCAAAGGTTCTCTAGTAGCCAACTGTTGTTGAAAAGGTACTTCGTAAGCAGTTGAAAACCATTACTAAACTCTAGTCTCCTTTTGTCTTTCTCTCAATATTAAATCGTTTTTTCAAAGGATTAATGGTTGAATTTTTCCAATCATATTCTGGAGAATCTGGATCGAGCTGTTCAAACACAACTTTAAAAATTACTCATTTTGACATCTTCCGATAATCGGCTGAATTCAGGGATTGAGTTAGTTTCAAAATATCATCACCAAAACAAGACTAGCCACAATACAATTACATAAGTAGACTTTCTTTAGAATTCTTTGGAATTCATTGAAAGTTCTTTGACATTTTAGAAGTTCCTCAAAGAACTACATGTATCCTAATATTATTTTGTATTCTTTCAAACCGCATTCTGTTATTCACAGGTTCTTACAGGTGACTGGAAATTATTTGTAAACTACCTGGTGATTCTTCTATACGTTTGCACTTATTGAGTCTCTGCTTCCTTATTAACATAAAGTCAAATCATATTCTTTGATATTTGTTATATAAACATTTTCTTCATTGTTGCTGATGCCATATAACGATCGATCTTTTTCTTTCTTTTTTCTTTTTTTGTAACACTCAAGACCCTTTGAGAAGTTTGTCTGAGACAAAATATTTCAGCTAGGATCATTCTACGTTTGTATATACGTTATAAATTTTCTACTCATTGTTATATTAACCCAAAGCTGTTTCAAATGTTCATATTAATATGCATATATATGCTTATTAGTTGCAAGTGAAACAGAAGACCTCTCTATACGGGCCCTTGCGCGACTAATAGAACCTTTTACCACATATCCACTTTACCCAACCCAATTCATTTGAATTATGATAATTCCAGCTTCCTACTGGGCAAATTTCATACACATTCACACGTTCATATTTGTATGTACACGTGTATATGTATGGATGAGTATCTATGTATACATAATTGAAAATTTATTCATTATTCATATTTTATTATCCATTATATTCGCTGGATTATCGTAACTCTCCAACCAGAACACGTCAACAACAATAGCAAGAATAACTAATTTACTATTTAAGTAACACCTTTCAAATAATATATTCATCAATAAATATTAAAACATTAAAGGTTTATGATGTTAAAATGAAAATTGCATGGAAATGTAAACAAAATGGGGTCGCCTATTTACATAAGCTTTACCACCCGATGAGTATAAATACATACCTCTTCTACTGTGTGGCAGATTATGGAAATGTTTCAAACAAACGGTTTGCAAATTTTTATTGATAGTATATTTCTTCAGTAATGAATATTAATGGTTGTCTATAACATTAATAAACATGTTAGATCGTAATATCATACTAACAAAATCGAATCGATACATACATACATACATACATACATACATACATACATACATACATACACACATACATACATACACACACGCATATATGCGTGTGTATGTATCTGTGCGTATGCGTGCATAATGGATTTGTAAGACTAAAAGAAGTCCGTCGTATATGTATATATATATATATATATATATATATGGTGGCTGCCCCCTCGTTATCGAGTATGGCCATTGCACGAAGCTTAATCAATGTTGTTATCGTGCAATGCCTGTGCAAGAATATTTTTTTTAAAGTAAGGAAAGGCTGTGCACTGAGTCAATCCCACTCACTAAGCAACAGCGGCCATAATCCGAAAACATCATCGGTAACCATCATCGGTATATATATATACGTGTATGTGTGTGTTTGTGTGTGTGTATGCATGTGTGTGTGTGTGTATGGGGGTATCTTTGTGTCTCTAGCTGGTCCCCTTCTCCCTCTTGACAACCGGTGCTAGATTTTACGTCTCCGTAACCTAGCGGTTTGGCAAAATACACCGATGGAATAAGTAGCGGACTTAAAAAAGAAAGTACTCACCGCAATCTAATGACTGAAACAGGTAAAAGAAAAAAAGATCAACATATATATTTATATGTGTATGTGTATGTATGTATGTATGTATGTATGTATGTATGTATGTATGTATGTATGTATGTATGTATGTATGTATGTATGTATGTATGTATGTATGTATGTATGTGTGTATAAGAGAGACAGAATGAACAAGAAATACATATAGTGTCACTATAAAAGCATTTAATTTATAATTCAGACAATTGTAGAGTATTTATAGTAAGTAAAGGATTAAGAAATAATGCGTAAAGTCCATTAAAATTAATCACTAATTAAACTAAACTTTATATACTTCCTTTATCAGATTTTTTTTTACTCAACCTGTTTACTCTTATTATTACATTAATTACTGTATCCACCTTATTTATTATCACTTTATTTATTTCATCTTTATATGTTATAGTTCACCCTATTCGAATCTAGTGATGACTTAATATATTATTTATTCCCAATGAACAGACACTTGTATCAGAAACGTTAGCAAACCGGGCGAAATGCTTAGCGGTATTTCGTCTGTCTTTACGTTCTGAGTTCAAATTCCGCCGAGGTCGACTTTGCCTTTCATCCTTTCGGGGTCAATAAATTAAGTACCAGTTGCATACTGGACCCCTCCCGAAAAGTTTCAGGCCTTGTGCCTAGAGTTGAAAAGAATACTTTTATCCTTCTAAGGCGGTGAGTTGGCAGAAATACTTTTATCCTTCTAAGGCGGTGAGTTGGCAGAAACGTTAGCACGCCGGACGAAATGTTAGCAATATTTTATCTGTCTTTATGTTCTGAGTTCAAATTCTGCTGAGATCGACTTTGCCTTTCATCTTTTCGGGGTCGATAAATTAAGTACCAGTTGCATACTGAGATCGATCTAATCGACTGTCCTCCTCCCCCAAAATTTCGGGCCTTGTGCCTAGATGAGAAAAGAATATTTTTATCCTTCTATAGCTAACACCATTATAACTCCACCCCAACCACAGTCCATGCGAGATTCACTATGCTGATATGCTACTGTCTGAGGATTGAATCTATCTTGTTTACAACCCTCTAACACTAATCCCTCACTAAATCCTACTCCTTTGGCTATCTGATAA
>NW_021836474.1:0-5000 GCF_006345805.1 Octopus sinensis | reverse complement strand
ACACCATGATATAGATTACTGAATGTATTCAGTATAGAGTATATCTGGTGTATAAGACGCATTCCTTTTTTTTTCACATTCTTAAACGTAATAAAAAAAAATTGCTATGTGTCTAATGCGAACGTATAACCGATGGGTATGAATGTATGACGAAACATTTCTGTTTTTTTTATTGCAAAATGTACATTTTTTCCGCAAAAAAGGTAGGAATTGGTCCTATGCGAGAGTGCATCTTGTACACCAGCAAATTACGGTACTCTTAGCTAGAAGAGAGTGTGTCAAACTGGAACAACAGTTATGTCGATCTCACCTCGTGTTTCTATCGCTACCCACCCAATATAGGTCTGATGGATCAGGGTAGACCCAGAGCTAAACAACAACAGCAATAACACTTGCTATCAAAATTTATACGCCACTCTTAACTACAGTGTTAGTTCTTCTTTTTTTTAAATTTAAGTAGGCTGGCAAATAGTGTATAAAACCTTGAAACTCTACTCTCTCCAGCGCCGCCGCGAGCGGTACATCATTTGTACGATGTGGAGAATATACCGCCAACTTTGCCCAAACGACCTGAACATTAGTTTCAAGGTTCATCCAAGGCTGGGACCACAGGCCATACGTCCCCCTGCCCAATTCAGGATCACAGTATATAGGTACACTGCAACATAACTTCTTTTCCTTAACAGGCTCTGCCCTGTTTAACATTGTCCCGAAAGAGATCAAAGAGGAAAAGGATCCCATCAACTTTAAACAGAGTCTGGACAGATTTCTTCAAGGAATACCGGATAAGCCACCCATACCTGGATACAACTCACTCAACAAGAACTCACTACTTGAATGACCATAAACAAAACTTGACTTTAACAGGATTTCGATAATCCTATCAGGTGGTGCTATTAAGTTAGACATGGCCTGGACCAATCTTTTGTCGAAACATATCTAAGTTATATATATATAACACACACACACACACACACACATATATATATATATATATATATATATATATATATATATATATAACACACACACATATATATATATGTGTGTGTGTATGTGTGTGTGTGTGCGTAATGTATGAGAGTATTTAGAGTGTGTGAATGTTGTCCGTTAAGTGCATCTCATGTATGTGTACATGTAAGGCTTTATATATCGTGTATTATATAAACAGCTATATGTTGATGTATAAACAGTGGTGGAATATGAAGTCTACAGAGATGGTTTATGTATGTATGTATGTATGTATGTATGTATGTATGTATGTATGTATGTATGTATGTATGTATGTATGTATGTATGTATCTATCTATCTATCTATCTATCTATCCATCTATCTATCTATCTATTTCTCTATCTACCTACCTACTGTCTGTCTATTTATCTATTCGTCTGTGTACGCATATCTATGTATATGCGTGTGGATGGATGTGTGTGTTAAGGCTGGGTGAGTGTGTACACTGAGCTGTGTCTGTGAGATCAAGTTTTAATTGAATGCATGCATGTTTGGTGTGTATATATGTATGTATGTATACACAGAAATAGGGAGCGAGAGGGATGGGACGAGAGAGGAGAGGAAAATGTAGAATACGACAGAGATAAGAGGTGAGAGACACATGTAGGTAGATGATAAACAAACAGATATACAGGCAAGCGAATCGATAGATAGATAGATAGACAGACCGATAGATAGATAGATAGATAGATAGATAGATAGATAGATAGATAGATAGATAGATAGATAGATAGATAGATAGATAGATAGATAGATAGATATGCACGTATGTATATATGTCGATAGATAGGTAAGTTGATATATGGAATTAGATGTACAGATAGTTGGTGGTAGAGCTACCCTTGGTAACAAAACAACAGACACAATATTGGGCATGTGAGGTAATGGTGCATGAAATTTGACAGAAACAGCTTGGTAAAGGGGATATAGAGGTAGGCGGTTTGGGAGATATGGTAAGGGTATTGTTATAGGTTACTGAACGGTAGTGGTGGTGGTTGTGGTGGGTAGGGGTCAGAAAGGGTGAAGTTAAGGGTGTAGGTCTTTATGTCAGGATCAATGTTTATGTGGTCTTCATAACGATAGGAAATCATGCTCATACATTCACACATGCACGCTTAATTACATGTGTATGTTTGTCACTGTGTGTGTATGTGTGTGTGTGAGAGAGAGAGAGAGAGAGAGAGAGAGAAAAAACAGTGTATATTGGAAACAGTTAATGATTCACTTTCCATTGTTACTCGGTTTCATACGCGCACTCACACAAACACAAACACATACACACACACACGTGAGCGCGAGCGCACACAAACACGCATGCACATACACACACGCACACACGCACACACATACACACACACACACACACACACACACACACACGTACGACGCACACGAAAACACACGCAACTGTTTCCCACTAAACATAAACTAATCTATGCTTTGTTTTTTCTGTTTGTATATGTGTGTGTGTGTGGGTGTGTGTATACATATATATACATATATATGTGTGTGTATGTGAGTGTGAGTATGTATAGATAGATAGAGATATAGATATATACACATCCATACATATATGGGTGTGTATGTGTGTCTGTATATATATATATATATATTATATATATATATATATATATATATATATATACATATATATATATATATATATATATATATATATATATATATATATATATATATATATATATATATATATATATATGAGGTGTGACCAATAAGTATCCAAACTATTGTCATAGTGACGAAGCCTCTTGGCATAGATTGACCTTGAACTCTGCTGTGCAGAGTTTTAACGCTCTAGCTCACGTCCACTGTTTACAACAGTGCTTGGAAGGAAGGTGTGAAGCGTATGATCATTGCATTGACCATGACAGAGAAAGTTGTCATGGCGATATCTGCTCAGAAGCCTATGCAAGGTTGCAGAAATTATATGGAGAAGGGTGTATGAGCGGCACACAAGTGTACGGGTGGTACAGACGTTTCCAAGATGGCCGAAAAAGTTTCGATATTGACAAAACGCTCTTGGAGACCCGCAACAAGCAGAACTGCGGAAAACATCGCAGCTGTGTGGGGAAATCGTCGAATCATCATCCCTGAGTTATCAGAGGATTTGCAGATTAGTTACAGTTCAGTTCATAATCAATGAAGATTCGGGTATGAGACGCGTGTCTGCCAAGTTTGTAACTAAACTGCTTTCAGCTGAGCAAAAAGACTCGCGGGTTTCAGTTGCACAAGATCTTCTTGATTGTGTCGAGAACGATGAAAACTTTTTGAAAACTTTGCGTAAGCCTCTGAGCAGGTATCGCCAAGCTTTTGGCAAAATTTGATGCAGATTCTCAGCTCAACTTTCTCTGTCATGATTAATGCGACGATCACACGCTTCACACCTTACTTCCAGACACTGCTGTAAACAGCGGATGTGAGCTAGAACGTTAAAACTTATTGCGTATATATACGAACATACACACATACATACATGCATGCATACATACATACATGCATTCAGATATATATATATATATATATACATAGATACACATGCATACCCACACACATATATACACACGTATATATATATACATACATAATATATATATATATATATTATATATATATATATATATATATATATATATTATATATATACATATACATACAAACATACATACATCTATATATGTATATATATATATATATATATATATATACAGGCGTGGTTGTAAAATGCATGGACCCCAACCACATGCTTCCGTGTTAAGTCACGCTGCATGTCACCTTGCTCATGTGTCTTCTGCTATAGCCTAGGGCCGACCAAAGCCTTGTGAGTAGATTTGATAGACAGAAACTGAAGGCAGTCCATCACATACGTGTGTGTCTCTCTGAACCTATGTTTGTTCCCACTACCGCTGGATAACCGATGTTGGTAAGTTTACGTTCCTGTAAGTAGCGGTTCACCAAAGATATCGATAAAATAAGTACCAGGTTATAAAGAAGAATAATAAGCACTAAATCCTTCAATAACACGGAGCCATGTGGTTGGAAAGCAAAATTCTTACCACACAGATATGCTTGCAACTACACACACACACACACACATGTAAAGATATATACTGACACACATACACATATATATGTGTGTGAGCGTCGTTAGCCTGTGTTTGGCAATATATTTGGAGCATTGCTATTTATCCGGTTCCCCTTCGTGTCGCTAACCCTTACTTTTCATGTAAGGGACATCTAGTATCTTATTGTATACATCTTCGATGGTACCAAGCCAGGAAGCGACTCGTTGACATGTGAAATGAGAGCAGCATGAACGATTTTCTGAGATGCACAACTGTAATCTGATAACACGAACACACACACACACACACACACGACGAATTTCTGTCTCTGTTAATGAAATCCATTCACATGCTCTGGAACTATAGCTGAAAACATTTGTCCAAGAGAGCAGTGGGACTGTACCGAAAGCAACCTAGTTGGGGAGTGAAATTCTGAACAATACACTCTCACATATATATCTGACATGTACTTTTTTCGCAAGTGCGTTGGTGTCAGATTGTTGACAACTGAAAAATCTAGGAAGTTACTTAAGCCTACATATATCAGTACAGTAATTTTATCTTGTGGTAGTGCGTCACACAATGACTTCCAGACAAATTTCACTGTACTTCCAATACTTTGTAACTGCATCTATATATCTTCTCTTTCTATTTGAATTAAGTTCTTTCTCTGAGGAAAGTGATTGTTTCTAACAGCGATAGAAACATCGTTGGAATGTAGATAATGAAAACGATGTCAATTTTGAACTTGAGAAAATTCTTGCATACTTTTATTGTTCCACTTACAAATTGTATTTTTAATGTGCAAGTTAGTTGGCTGATTTCTTTTCCTCAAAATCTAAGTTTATCCAGATTAACAGTTGGCATTTACTCACAAAAGTATTTTTGCTTATTGCAAAATCAGA
>NW_021836473.1:22500-24060 GCF_006345805.1 Octopus sinensis | reverse complement strand
ACTGATGTAATCGATTAGTTCCCTCATCTAAATTTCAGGCTTTGTACCTAAAGTAGAAAGGATTATCATACGTGTGTTTAAGGCGCGTTGCAGAATCGTTACAGCGCCGGGTAGAATGCTTAGCGGCATTTCGTCTGTCTTTACGTTCTATTTTCAAATTCCGTCGAGGTCGACTTTGCCTTTCATCCTTTCAGAGTTGATAAAAAAGAGTATCATTTGAATACTGGGGTTGATGTAATCGACTTACCTCCTAACGTGAAATTGCTGGCTTTGTGTCAAATTTTGAAACTATTATTACTTCCGCCTTAGCGAAAGTGAAGGTATTGTTTTCAGTTGTGTTTGTTTCTTTGTTTGTCTGTGGACAAGATATCTCAAGAACTGCTGGATGAATTCGGATGAAACTTTCAGGGATGTTTGGCCTCGTGACTGGCACGAACTGATTACATTTTGTGATCAATCCAGTACCGGACAAGGATTCTGGATTATTTGTTATATTTACTTTACATGAGGTATTACGATCTTAAGTTCACTTTCAAGTCTTTCCCTGATTATCTCCCTTGAAAGCACGCACATGGTTTCTACGTAAGTTATGGCGTCATTGCTGCTTCCAAAGTTTTATTTTCGTTTCTCTATTATTAATTCTATTCGCGTCTCTATCTTAGTAGAAACTGATGGATAAAGAAATCAAACTACATAACAAACGACAGCAAAACCATTCAGAAATTAAATAACACTAACATATTCAGTAACAATAATAAATTTAATTTATCCTCGGCAATTTTTAGCTTTACCAATTTTGAATATATCGTTCCTGTTTAAAACCTCTTACCCACTTGACAACTGCATTTCTAGCTCTGCCTTGAAGGAAGCTTTACTTCTTCGACTCCGGTTTTTGTGTGCAATGATGTTGCTAAACCTCCATTAACAGCACCGTATGCAGGTCCTTTCCATTTTCTTCCATGGACAGATAAATTTTTCACTATAGACATCATTGATCGTATAGACACTATATTAGTGGATAGACTAAAAGAAAAGGCCTTCATAGAGAAAACTGTCCCTGTTCCCACTGCAGATGACACATACTGCATTACAAACACGGCCCACACACCCACCTTCACATTCCATGACTACCATTGGGATCGATCCAGTACCGGACAAGGATTCTGGATTATTTTTCATTGTTTTTTCTTACTTAATTTTTGAGAGCGGTCAGGTTCATTTTCAGTATTCTCATTTGTGAGAGCAGTAGAGTTTATTTCAGATATTCTCATTCTAAAAATAATCTCTGGTTAATCGTTTAGAGGATGTTGGTGATGCCTTGGCGGAGGTTTGCACTCTCTGAGTGCTCTTGTTATAACTGCATTTGTTTTTATATTTATTAAAAAAATTTTATATTTGTTTCAGTTTTTTGACTGCGGCCATGCTGGAACACCGGCTTAAATGGTTTTAGTCGATGAAACCGACCCCAGGATTTATTCTTTATAAGCTTAGTACTTATTGTATCGTTTTGATTTTTTTTTTTTTTTTTTTGCTGAACCACTAAGTTACAGGGACACAAAT
>NW_021836473.1:0-20000 GCF_006345805.1 Octopus sinensis | reverse complement strand
CAACAAATCACTAATATTTGCCATGAATCGCTCCCTCATATCTAGAGAAGAAATCAATATTGTGCTACTAGCTAGGAAGACATTTATAGAATTTGAAGATAAATTATGGACTAGAGCAGATACACCTAATTTTTTTGATATACAATGGGTTCCAGTGATTCGGCTGAGGTAACCAACCTAGTGGGCGCATATCTATTAAAATGCATAAGCAAGGATATACCAGAAATACAGGGGGGTCTATATAGGGATGATGCTCTGTTTGTTATCCCTAGTAATAATAAATCTGTTATAGAAAGGATTAGAAAGAAAATTAATAAGTTCTTTAAGGATTTCAACCTCAGTATAACGTATGAACCGGGCACTAAAATAGTTAACTTCCTAGATATTACGCTAGACCTTAACTCCAAGCTACATTACCCATTTAGAAAGGAAGGCGAAATCACGAATTACGTAAATAAATTATCAAATCATCCCCCAAATATAATAGAATCTTTAGTAAGAAATATTTCATTAAGAATTTCAAAATTATCATCCAATAAGGATATATTTAACTCCCATTCTGAGCATTATAATGAGGCGTTAACTAAGGCTGGATACAACCAAAAGATTACATTCGTTGATAAGGGGAACTCACGTATTCCTAATAATGAAGTTATCAGTAATCACGTAAGCAGCAATACAGACCAACCCGAAATAAAAGTAGAATTAAATTAATGGTAAACGCTAATCTAGCGTACAGGCCAACAATTCAAATAGAAGCATTGACCAGAACATAGGTAACTCGGATAATATTGAAGTAGATAAACCTAAGATGCACACAAATAAAAATAAAAATAATGGTAATAAATACAATAACTCGGTGAGATGAATAAAGTATTCTACGAACCCTAATTTAATAAAAAAGATATATTATGGCTGAATATTCCTTTCAACTGTGCGATACAATCGGATATACAGAACAAATTCAAAGTAATTCTGGAAAAAAATTTCCCTATCTCTCATAGATATCATAGAATTATATCTAGGAAAACAGTTAGGATTTCTTATTCAACCCTCCCAAATATGTCCACTTTAATAGCTAAGATTAATAATAAAACATTAAACTAGCCAGGAAAGATAGAAATAAAAATAATAATATCAGCATGAATACCAATAGCAATTATAATAATACTACCAACAATAAAAACAGCAATAGTAACTATCAAAACATAGGTGAAATTAGTAACCACAGAATGACTAATAACATTAACATTAATAGTAATAATAACAATGCCGATATTAATAGAAGTATTAATGTTAATAATAGAAATAATAGATATAAGGCTAATGGAGAAAATAAGGAGAATGAAAATATCAGTGATATTTATAACAACAATATGCAGTCGGATAAAAAGACTAACAATAATAGTAACATTACCAATAATATAAGAAATCATGGTAGGACTTTAGACCTAAATGATGAAGCTGAAGGATCAATAAATAATAGCAATACTTTAGATATCAGCACCAACTATAGAAATGATAATCAAAATAATAGGAACCTAAGACATCTACCCAAGAATAATCCAAAGCCTGAAGTTGTTCCTCCTGTATGTAAGTGTAGAATAAAATCAAAATGCCCGGCACCTGGTCTATGTGGGGAAAATAATGTAATCTATAAATGTACCATATCCACGGAGAATAACAAATATCTTTACATTGGATGTACAATTAATTTTCTAGCCAGAGTTAGAAATCACATCTCGTCTTTTAAATTACGTCATAAAGCTGGTACCACCACACTTTCAAACAAAATCTGGGAACTCAAAAATAATAATAAAAATTATAACCTTAATTGGGAAATAGTTAGGAGAGCAATTCCGTATAAAAATAGTAGGGTTGGTTGCCAACTATGCTCCATGGAGACGTATGAAATTCTAAAGCATAGAAAACATAGAAATTATTGAATAACCATATCGAACTAGGTCAAGTTTGTGTCCACGCTAAATTGAAGACTTTAAAATATTTTAAATGATTAGAATATTCGTAACTAGATAGATAGATATAACTTGATTTCTACTAGTATAGCACTGCTTTAAGTAGATAACTAAGAGTTCTCACACTACAGTTATCTTTTCCTTATATCTGCATCAGTTTTTTGAGAACAGGGAAATGAATAGTACTTATACGCTGCTTAATTGAGGCTTTATTTAATTTCAAACTCATAATTTTTAAATTCTTAATTTTAAATCTTAATTGTAATTTTTAATTTTAATTCCTAACTTAATCTAATTTAAGTAGCATAACTCTAATAAAATAAAATGAGTTACTATAGCCCCATAATTCTATTTCAAAATTAAATAAATAAGGCTACCCCCTCGGTGATAATATGATTATCTTCATTATGATAGACAATCCCCTAACACCTTGTAAATGATCTTCTAAGATTTGACCTGTAGTCCGTCAATGTATGAAAATAACGGCAACTCCTTAAGACAATAAAATGAATAAATTAAATAAGTAAATTTTAATGACTTTTTGATAAGATTATACTTAGATTTTCCTAATGTATTTTCTTTGATTTTAGCATCTGACCCCTAAACCCCTGACTGTGTTATCTTTAGATTCTCTTTAAATTCATAGCTGATTTCAACAGCAATAAATTAGCTGTTTTACTGGTCAAAGAATAATATTCTCCTCTAGTTCCTAGATGCCTGTAAATTAAAACCAGACTTGCCGTCTACTAATTCTTCTGTATAACTAGAACCCTCTTTTTTTTCTTTTTCTTTTTTCCCTTCTTTCCCTATTTCTGTCTCTTTTCTCTTTTTTCTTTTTCTTCTTCTTATTCTCTTTTTCCTTTTCTCTTCTCTTTTAGTCCCCTTCCCCCCTTTTTTTGCTCCCTCCTCCTTTATTTTCTCTCTTTTCTCTATTCCCTTCCCTTTTCTATTCTTTGCCTCTCTAGAAAGCCTTCAGCCTTTAAAAGTTAAATAGCTACAGCCTCTTGTAAATAGCAGTAATGTGATTAATGTGGCAAATACCTAATCATATAACAAGAATTGATACCTACCTCATTGTGTTCAACCATTGATAAATTTATCGCCTGTGAATATGAAATTCCTCTTCATTTCTCTGGAAATTTACATCTACACCATTGGAAATTGTGCATCTATACAAAGGATTAATTCACCCTCTCTGTAATGCTAATAAGCAGGAATTGAGACCCACCTCGTTGTGATTAACAATGGATAAATTTGTCTTCTGTGAGTATGTAATCCCTCATCATATCTCTGGAAATTCATATGTGCACTATGGATTAGGTCACCTTCTCTGTGATGCTATTAAAACTTTTTTAAAATTCTATGATAAGACTGTACATCATCTTTAAAGAACTTTAATGAACTTTGGAAATCTGTTTATGTTACTTAATTATCTACATTACTTCATGAGTATAGCCTCAACCACTAGGATGTCTAGAGAACTCACATGTATTTTAGCTGATGAGTACGGGACACGTTTATATGCTGTAATTTTTACAACTTTTAATAAAGCCTGTCCTTGTATGAAACGATTGTACTAAAAACCTATCCATTCTTGTTGCTTCTTTCTCGCTTATAATCACCCCACATTACTGTATTGTTAAAACAGTATAGTTTTTTTTGGTGCATCTAAGTTAGGTACCATATTCAAGTAAATTCATTTAAATTAACTTGAATCTTTATTGCTTTTTGAATTATATATATATATATATATGTATATATATATATATATATATATATATATTATATATATATATATATTATATATATATATATATTATTATATATATATATACATACCGAGTAAACACATAAATGTGAAACAAGGTGGAAAAAAAGAGTACTCAAATACCAGTGGTAGAGTAATATGCTTTATTTATTCTAGCAAAAAACTGTCCGATGAACGGCGACGGGAAACTCAGAGTAACAGGTTTTGTGAATTTTCTGCTGCTTTAAATAAAGTATATATATATATATATATAGCAATAATAATTCTCTAAACGAGATATAGACAGTAACTGCTCCATAACATAAGGGACGTTAGCCATCCGAATGTGGCTGAGGGGCGGTGCCTGCCATACGTTGATAATAGGCAAACACCTTGAAACCTTGGTCCGTATGTGGCATCCGCTTCTCTCGGGGAATGATCTCCCTTTGCAGGCTAGAGGACGCCGTGATGGCGTCAGCCCTCCTGGTGACGTTGATGATCGCCTGGGGCTAAATGCATCAGTAACACCCCCACCGCCCTGCCCTGTCCCTAGCCACATTCGGATGGCTAACGTCCCTTATGTTATATATAATATATATATATATATATAATATATATATATATATAATATATATATATATATATATATATATACATATATGTGTGTGTGTGTGTGTGTGTGTATACATATACATGTATAAATTTACAAGGATTATAATTAATATTTTTACCTTTTCCATTAGAAAATCAGCGTATGATTTCTACGATAATCTTATAAACTGACAAGGTGAGCTGAGTTTAACCAAGGTCGACTTTGCATTTTATCCTTTCGAGGTCGATAAG
Source organism: Octopus sinensis (assembly GCF_006345805.1). Taxonomy (NCBI): domain Eukaryota; kingdom Metazoa; phylum Mollusca; class Cephalopoda; order Octopoda; family Octopodidae; genus Octopus; species Octopus sinensis. The sequence continues at coordinate 15,434 of NW_021836473.1, read as the reverse complement.
ATGAGTATCAGTTGAACACTGGGATAGATTTAATCGACTTGGCCCCTCCCCTTAAAATTGCTGGTCTTGTGGCAAAATCTGAAACCAATAATGATTTCAGGTTTTAGCAGAATTTGAAGAACATAAAAACGGACGAAATATCTGCAAGCATTTTGTTGTAGTTGTTACTTAACAGATGATTCGATCTCAGTGAACTGGTGTCGGAAATGTTTCCAGTTGTTGTCAGGTACAGGCGTGGCTCTGTGCGATTAAGAAGTTTGTTTCTCAACCACATTGCCTTAGGTTCAGTCCCACTGCGAAGAAACCTTGAGGAAGTATCCTCTACTATATAGTTCAAGGCTGACTAAATAAAGCTTTCTGAGTGGATTCGGTAGAAACTGAAAGAAGCCCATCATATGTATGTACCCCCCACACACACATAGTTGTGGTAACTTACACAAACACATTCTCACATACACACACATGCACCTTCGTTTTGGATCACCCATCGTTTATTATCTCCCCTTCTTTCTACCTCTCCTATCCAGCCATTTTACCCGCAACTTGTCGCTATGCTTGATCGCTAAATCCAGAAGTTTTTTTTATTCTCTTCCTGTTTATTTTCTCTTACCCTGTTCTGTTGAAGAGCGTCAGCTCGAAACATAAAAGACTTTTTCACTTTCCCGAGCGTCAAACAAATACACCTGCTTGTTGTTCATACACCTGCCTTCATCTATTATTTTTCTGTAAATTTCAACTATTTATGTGGTCATTTCATCATGTTGCACCGATAATCGATACACATTTATTTCGCTTACCGTTCTTATATTTCGTTCCCCATTATTTTCCTCTCTCAACACATTCTGTCGAAGAGCGTAGGCTCGAAACATCAAAGACTTTTCCATTCTTTCCGAGCGTTAAATTAATACACCTGCTTGATGTTCCCTCATCTGTCTTTGTCTTTTGTTTTCTGTAAATTTGAACGATATATATATATATACTAGACTAGACTACCCGTGACCCGTTGGATCACCGGGAAAGTTTAATTTTCCCAGCAACGGAGTTTTGTTACGTGGGTTTTTGCTTCCTTTTCCGGGTGATTTCGCATGCTTTCAATGAATGTGACATCAAAATCACGTGCAAACGGCCCCTTTCCCCAGAAAAGGAAAGATTCAGCTGCTATTTATTGCATACCCTGCTACCACGTAACAACTATTTCGGGTCCTTTATCGCAAATAGCTGTTACGTGGCAGCAGGGATTGCAAGAAATAGCAGCCAAATCTTTGGAGGTGAGATGCATTGAATGCACTAAAAAAAAAAAAAACATTTCACACTGAGGTCCGAACGGGTCTTTTACGAAATATTTACAGTATTTTTAGAGTCATTTTCACTTTAGAATATTTTTAAATATGCCAAAAAAAATTTTGTTATGGTATTCACTTGAAAATAATTTTTAGGAATATCAAAATATTGTCTGTTTAAAGAAAGCTAAAATATAAATACTTACTGTAAAAACAACTTACAGTTTTGAAATCACATTCACTTTAAAATATTTCTAAACGATTAAGATACTGTGTTTAACAAAAGCGAAAATAGAAACATTCACTGTAAAAAAAATCGTATTTTTTCGTTGTCAACTCACTGTCTAATAGAAAGATAAGAGTTTCCTCCCTTTCAGGATGAAAATTATTTTCAGAACGCTTTCCCATTATACACTGTTTTGGGTATTTATACTCCGAAAATCTCTAATATCTCTAAAATCACTTCACTGATTTACGTGAAACTTGTTTCATTCCGTTAGTATTAACATTTCATGGTAAACTTAATTCATAGTATTTTCCCATTATGCGTCAGTTTGGCTGAGTAACAATGCAAGCAAGCAAGATTCAAACTGACTTTTAACGTATTATATATGTGTGTGTGTGTATGCATGTGTGTGTGTATTATAGATAGATCTACATATGACGGGCTTCTTTCAGTTTCCATCTATCAAATACTTTCACGAGCCTTTCCTTTCTTTTTTCCTAAGCAGGTCGAGCGTTGGTTTGTGGTTGCCTTCTTTGTATCTGATGTTGCTAATTGCTAAGTATACCTTCGCCGTCGCCGTTGTCAGTATTGTCCCCGGCATACCTGCTGACGTCAGCGTCGATATTGTAACTGTTGCTCTATTTGTTGTTGATTGTATTTGTATTGTTGTTGTTGTTGCCTCTGCCGCAGTCGGCTGTTGGCGCTACTCTTGCTATAGTGATGTTCTTGCTGTTACTGATGAAGGTGGTGGTAGAGTTGTCGTTGTTGTTTTTGGTGTTGGTGGTGGTGGTATCGGTGGTGATGGTTATGGTGGTTGTGGTGGTGGTGATGGTTGTGATTGTGGGGGATGAAGAAGACGAAATAGACGATGATGAAGGTGACGATGATGATGATGTTGGTGATGGTGGTGGTGGTGGTGGTGATGGTGGGGAATGAAGAAGACGAAGAAATAGACGATGATGAAGATGACGACGATGATGATGATGATAAGAATGGGATGATGATAATGATGATGGTGACGGTAATGGTGGTGGTGGTGATGATGGTGGTGGTGGTGGTAGTGGTGGCGGTGGTGACGATGATGATGACGTCAACGGCGACAATGACAATGTAAAATGATCCGATGTTCGTGGCAATTAAAATCTCATGTCAACTTTGATCCCCAAAGCAAAAGCCATAAAGATAATTACGAGAATGTTTTTCCTTGATTTCAGTTTCAGAGAAGGCAATAATGAGGAAGGTCACGACTAGGATTGAGGCGTCGGCGATAATGCTGCTGCCGCTGCTGCTGCTGCTGCTGCTGATGATGATGATGATGATGAGGAGGAGGAGGAGGAAGAAGGCTGTGATGCTCGTGGTGGAGGCGGTAGTGGTGGTTGTGGTAGTGATGGTGGTAGTGGTAGTGGTGGTTGAAGTGGTGTATGGGTGGTCACTAACACTAACGCGAGCGAGTGCGCATGTACCGGAAACGTTGGCGTCGCTCTCTGAAGGCTACTGCATAATTTTCTTTCCTTCTATCTACATATGTGTGTGTATGTGTGCATGAATATCTGTATTTGTGTGTGTGTATATATATGCTTCTTTTTCGTATATATAATACATTGATGATATATATATATATATATATACACATACATATAAATAAATAAAAAGGGCAAGCAACAGGTTGCTTAGCCACATACCGAAAAATTAGAAATAGCAGCTGAAGACCGCTTATTTCTATTTACTACAAATATAACTCCACATATAATATATACATGTAACTTACATGTGTAAAACAGAAGGAAAAATAGCGAAAACAAAGTCTTCGGTTAGTTACGGACGCGTTTCTGGGTTAGAATTATAAATCAATTCATTCACGTCCTCGGCGCAACACTCCATTAAATAGATTTGCAAATGTTATACGTACCTCTTGCTTCCCGGACAGTTTTGTTAAAATAGAACCGAAATAACAATTTGATCAGAACTAGTTAAAGGATACACCTTTAAAAAATGGATTTGTTTCATTGGTCCTTTCAAATAACGGTCTTAGGCAAGCGATAAACAAAATAAATGAATTCAATATAGATTATAAAAAATCGAGGAAAAACCTGAAATCGAAGAGCGGATTCAGAATACATATTGTCATTAATTATATAGAAAATATAACTCGATTAATACAATTCGATTAATACAATTAATACATAAAGATTAAAATTAAAATATATTAAAATATTTCACAACAGTATATACTCATACTAAACCATCAATATACATATATACATCAAAATACACAGATAGATGTACACAGACCACATACGTATGCAGATATATAAATGCAAAACGAAAATATACACACAAATACACGTATACATATGTATACGCAATCTTGCTCGCATGCAAAAATCACTTGGTGTATACATATAGACTAGAAGTAAAACGCAGAGAGGGGGAAGAAAAAGAAAAGGTAACGATCTTATAAGCAACAGAAAGCTAAAGACGTGAGTAAGAGAAGGGGAGGGGGGCGTAAAGTTACAGGACTCAATACAAGTAACGAATAGGGAGAGGAAAAAATAAGGAAAGAAAGGAAGAAAGAAAGAAGTCTGACTATGCGTAACGAACGTTCACAAAATAAAATTACGTATACATGTGTATATAAAAGTGTATATTTGTAGCAAATACACATATAAGGACACATATATAAATATATAGAGACAAGTACGTAAATACATATCCACACAAATTCAAGTGTTTGCATGCATACATCTACATCCATGTATGTATGTGCGTAAGTATAAACATACACGCTCACTTACACATATACATAGACACGTGCATACGAATACATATGCATGCCAACAATACAAATATTGACATGAAAAACATGTTCGTTAAACCCAATGTTTATGGTCTGAAAAAGAAAATGTAAAGTATTTTGTTAAACCCAGATGAATCTATTGTCTAGATTGTGGGTACTGGCTTCTCTTGACTGAAGACATGACGTTTTTTCCAGGGAGATCCATCAGTTTAAATTAAGAGACTTGTATCTAATACTGGTACTTATTTCAGATTTTTTTTTGGAGGGGTGGCTTTCTTCAGGAGGAAGAGACAATAGTCATAGCCTTCGTAGGTCCTCTGAAACCAATCTTCTGAGCAGGGATGTCACACAATACAAAAACTCAGGCTGGTTTTGAACTCATCATATCTATATATATAAAACTGTAGTTGTGTGAGTGTTTGTCCCCTTCGATTTAGATTCCTAACTACACCCACATTTTGCGGTGCAGTTTAACCAAATTCGGGTATCTTATAGTCGTGATTCATATCGAGCCCGTCTGAGTATTAGCGCGCGTCTACGATGAGTCTACGATTTTAAAAATAATTTAACATAATTTTTTATTCCATTTTAATGCATAATTTTTCGTGTGTCGAGGCGGCGGAGTTGGCGTCCACGGTCACACCTGCACACTGTTTGCTTCTCCCCTTCTTCCCTCCCTCGTGAAGCTGTGGGGAAGGGAAGTGTAAGGAAATCAACGTCGTAAAGCGTTGTCAAGGAGACCAGCGTTCTTTTAGAACAACGACTTCATGGCTTGAAGACACCAAAACAGAAATGGCTAAGAAGCCCGAATTGGCATATATAAGGGAAGTAAACTCTCAAAATGCTTATATAGTTATTTCCCTTACAAACCCGAGCAACGCCGGGCGATACTGCTAGTAAAAATATAAAAATAACAAATGCAAGATATTTCAGCCAGTTTTTCTGTTGTTTTCTAATCGTTTCTGCTTAGTTTACGAGTAATTGTTATCTATAAAAAAAACAACTTTTTTTTAAAAAAAAAGCCAGAAATACATCCGACTTTACGCAGCCATCTCTTTGAGATAAATGAAGACAGGTTGTTATTAAACGCTTAAGAAAGAAACTTAAAATAGAAAGGTTATAATCCGAATGAAATCAGACGACATATTGTTGTAGCAAAAATATTTGATTTAGTTTTTATTATTTTTACTTTGTCATGCAATTATAATAACAACAACAAAAAAAAAGTGTCATATTTTATCGCATGTTTTCTTCTTTGAAACAATCGTCGTTGATAAAACTGTATACAACTAATATAACAATAATGGATATGATTTTTATGCCTGGCAGGCGCCATTGAGCAAGCTGTAATCTCTTGGCGATTCAATAATGCAAACTAATTTCTGATTCTCGGATTACGTAAAGTCCCATTTCTTATGTTGCTAATGACATTGGCCAAAGACATCAATGTTTCCAACGCGCTCTCCATCTCTCTTTCTCTCTCTCTCTCTCTCTTTCTCTCTTTCTCTCTTTCTCTCTCTTTCTCTCTTTTTCTCTTTCTCTCTCTCTCTCTCTCTCTTTCTCAACTCTTCTCTCTCTTTCTCTCTCTCTTTCTCTCTCTCTTCTCTCTCTCCTTCTCTCTTCTCTTTCTCTCTCTCTTTCTATCTTTCTCTCTCTCTCTTTCTCTCTCTCTTTCCCTCTCTTTCTCTCTCTCTCTTTCTCTCTCTCTCTCTCTCTCTCATTCTCGTTCTCTTTGTCCTTCACTTTATCTCTTTAGTTCTTTTCCCTCCCTTTCTCTCTCTCTCTCTCTCTCAGTCTCGTTATCCCTCTTTCTATCACTCTAATTCTCTTTCCCGCCCTTTCTATCTCTCTCTCTCGTTCTCTTTAGCCCTTCCCCTCTCTCTCTCTCTAGTTCTCTTTCCCACTCTTTCTCTCTCTTTCTAGTTATCTTTCCCTTCCTTCCTTCCTTCCTTCCTTTCTCTCTCTCTCTCTCTCTCTCTCTCCTCTCTTTATCCCTTCCCCCCTCTCTCTAGTTCTCTTTCCCACTCTTTCTCTCTCTTTCTAGTTCTCTTTCCCTTCCTTCCTTCCTTCCTTCCTTCCTTCCTTTCTCTCTCTCTCTCGTTCTCTTTATCCCTTCCCCCTCTCTCTCTAGTTCTCTTTCCCACTCTTTCTCTCTCTTTCTAGTTCTCTTTCCCTTCCTTCCTTCCTTTCTCTCTCTCTCTCTCTCCCTCTCTCTCTCTCTCTCTCGCTCATTCATATTTTAACGCTTATATTCTAATACACAACTGGGTCGGTAAACATCAGATATTCTTCATATGCTATCCCGTCATAAAGTTTTTGCAGCAAATTTCCATCAGTAGAACGCGAAATATTTGAAAACTATTCTTTGAGTCACGGTAATTGGGCAAGTGTTCACGCGGCAGGAATTGAAGCTGGTCGATAAATGCCCGGCGATCTCAGAAAACGCAAATCAGTCGTGATACCTATTTCTTTATTACCCACAAGGGGCTAAACATAGAGGGGACAAACAACGACAGACAGGTATTAAGTCGATTACATCGACCCCAGTGCGTAACTGGTACTTAATTTATCGACCCCGAAAGGATGAAAGGCAAAGTCGACCTCGGCGGAATTTGAACTCAGAACGTAACGGCAGACGAATACGGCTACGCATTTCGCCCGGCGTGCTAACGTTTCTGCCAGCTCGCCGCCTTATCACTCGTGATACCAATAACAGACATCTTAGGCACGAGGACCAAAAATCAATAGGAGATCCCACTTCAGCGTCCTAACCCCCTTTTTTTCTTTCTTTTCTTCAGTTAGGTTCTTTGTCGTTTTCGCATCACGGGAAGGGCTCTTGTGTAATTCCATTGCGGATCAAACTAAAAGTGGGTGGGGGGAGGGGGTCCTTTTGTGCAAGAGTTGTCGAAAGGAATCACTTCGGAAACAATGACGGACTGTGGGAGTTTGGCTCAATATGGAAGCCATAACAGAGACGCTGGCGAAGGCAAAAGTGATTAGATGCTTCCAGTCTTCGTAAGTCTGCTGCTCTTATTGGCCATGTATTGCAGTCAGCCACAGAGCGATATGGTACGCACGAGTGCTTGGTACATACTCTTTACTCTCTTTTACTTGTTTCAGTCATTTGACTGCGGCCATGCTGGAGCACCGCCTTTAGTCGAGCAAATCGACCCCGGGACTTATTCTTTGTAAGCCCAGTATCGGTCTCTTTTGCCGAACCGCTAAGTGAAGGGGACGTAAACACACCAGCATCGGTTGTCAAGCAATGCTAGGGGGACAAACACAGACACACAAACATATACACACACATACATATATATATATACATATATACGACAGGCTTCTTTCAGTTTCCGTCTACCAAATTCACTCACAAGGCATTGGTCGGCCCGAGGCTATAGCAGAAGACACTTGCCCAAGATGCCACGCAGTGGGACTGAACCCGGAACCATGTGGTTGGTTAGCAAGCTACTTACCACACAGCCGTGAAATTCTGTTGCTACGAATTTCTGTCGCTACATTAATCATCCATCTGGATCTAGACTCTACTTATTAAGATAATGCAAAGATATTTGAACGGGCGACCTTAGTAAGAGTCGCATCAGTGAATATGTTGAGAACCCTTTAAGATGGCGAGACACCAGCACCGGAGATGGAGCGCAATCCTGTCACATTCCTCAAAGGATTTCGAAGAACTAGTATTCTTCACTTAATCGTGATTCTTTGTTCATGAAAAGCTGTATTATTTTCTAATCAGATTTCGCGATTTCACAGCTAATTCATCTGCGAGCATTATATCTCAAAGTGTGTTGCAAACGACAGAATCAGATATCTTATTTTTTAAAATTCATTGTTGGCACTGTTGGCAGAAACATTTTTCCAGAATCCGTCTCAATGCAAAAATTTAATCTCTGCCGCCTCGGCCACGTCAAAACCTGCTCTGATTTCATCTTGTGTGTTGGTAATTTTCATACTCTTTTACTCTATAGTCTTTTACTTGTTTCATCATTTGACTGCGGCCATGCTGGAGCACCGCCTTTAGTCGAGCAAATCGACCCCGGGACTTATTCTTTGTAAGCCCAGTACTTATTTTATCGGCTCTCTTTGCCGAACCGCTAAGTTACGGGGACGTAAACACACCAGCATAGGTTGTCAAGCAATGCTAGAGGGACAAACACAGACACACAAAAAATACCACACATACATACACATATATATACATATATACGACAGGCTTCTTTCAGTTTCCGTCTACCAAATCCACTCAACTCTTGGTCAGCCCGAGGCTATAGTAGAAGACACTTGCCCAAGATGCCTCGCAGTGGGACTGAACCCGGAACCATGTGGTTGGTAAGCAAGGTACTTACCACACAGCCACTCCTGGGACTATATGTATATATATTTGGAACAGTATATCTCGAAGCACATACATAAAACTATAAATAATGGCATGTAAATATCCGGCTGAAAAAACCTTTTAGCCTGAAAAAGTCGAGAGCCCCGAACCCACACCTATAGGCAGGCGTTCTCATTGTTCCAAAGCAATCCTTCGAATTTCTCAACTCACTTTAGAAGATTTATCCTAACCAGCGATGATCATATGTTGTATGACGTCATAAGAATTTTATAAGCTTACGAGAGAAATATTTTCAATATTTACAAGTTGTTATTTCTAGCATTATGTATGTGCTTCGAGATAAAGTACTCCAAGAAAAGAATTCTCAATCAGTTCTCGCAAAAGTTTATATAATTCTTATGTCGTCAAAAATATCTAAATTCATATCATCGTGTCGAAAGAGAAATTCCCCTTGGATCATTTTACTACAAAATATAATCATTTCGGGTGGGATAGTGATTTGTCAATTAAATGACCCCAGTGTATTACTGGTACTTTATTTTTATTTTATTGACACCGGAATTGCACTTGGCGGGATTTGAATTCAGAACGTAAGGAGCTAGAACTTATATCGCATGGTATTCTGCCTGACTCTCTAACGACTCTATTTCATTCTAATAGTCCTGTCTACTATAGGTACAAAAGCCCGAAATTTTGGTGGAATAGATTTGTCAATCACATCAACTCCAATGCTTAACTGTGACATTTTTTTATCGACTTCGGAATGATGAGAGGCAAAGTCGACTTCGGCGGAATTTGAACTCGGAACATAAAAACCGGCGAAAATGCCTCTAGGCTAGCGACTCTGCCAGCTCACCGCCTTATCCCACCGCCCTGATAATTCTAATTGATAAACTCATAAAAAAAACATCTTTTCTCTTCATTTTTCGTATTGCTTTTCCTGTTTATTTAACTTTTTTAATAAACTTTTATCTTTTACTTGTTTCAGTCATTAGACTGCAGCCACGCTGGGGCACCGTCTTGAAGAATTTTAGTCGAACGAATCGATCCCACTACTTATTAGTTTTTCGAAAAGCTTGGTGCTTACTCTGTCGGTGTCTTTTGCCGAACCGCTAGGTTACGGGAACGTAGAAATACCAACACCATTTGTCAAGCGGAGGTTGGACACATACACTCACACACACACACACACACACACACAAACACACACACACACAAACACACACACACAAACACACACAAACACAAACATTATTTTATTATTTTATTCTTTTGCTGGTTTCAGTCATTTGACTGCGGCCATGCTGGATGTACAAAGTGGATGTAGGTGTTTTCAAATCAAAACTGGATCTCTTTCTATCGAGAGTCCCAGATGAACCACCTCACGGTAGGTGGTGCAAATGAGGTCTGGGTCATCAAAGTGGCACGTATTAGGGTAGGCTCTCAATAATAACAGTACAGTAAAACGGTGAGCCCAGCATGGCCGCAGCTATGAATTGACATGAAAAAAATACTTATCTATATATATATTATATATATATATATATCATCATTATACAATATATATATATATATATATATATATATATATATACACATATGTATATAGATATATGTATAATACACATTAATACAGATATATACGTATATATATATCTATATATATATATATATATATATATATATATATATATATATATATATATATATATATATATGTATGTATATATAGTATATACATGTATATACATATAAATATAATAAGGGTTTAGCAAAAAGTTGCATCACCACACAAACGAAAATTTAGAAATAGCAGTTAAACAGCTATTCTTCAAATATATATACATATATATACTATATATATATATATAATATATATATATTATATATTATATATAATTATATATATATATCTATATAATCTAAATATATATACATAGTAAAAGGTAATAAAATAAATTATTATTAACGGTGTGATCTAGCACAAAAGACATGTTAGCGATTAGGCTATATGTATTCAATATAAAGTACATTAAAAGACCTCTAAAAGAAGAAGCAAGTACTAGATACACAAAAAGTGGATAAATTCAATGAAATAAAATCAAAAACGCATACACACGCAACACACAGACACATATATATATATACACCCACGCAATATCAAACACATATACACAAGTTATGCGATTTACCAGTTCGTGAGAAGCTGCGATTACAGGCGTAAGAGAATATATTCTCATCAGTTAGCCTGGCGTCAAAACACCTGGAAGTCAGGTGCGACAGACGTCGATGTCTCGCCATCTCTATGACTTATCAATACCACGTACGCGAGAAGCTAAATCGCTGTCTATGGCTATATGCAAAACAGTGTATACACACACACGTGTGTGTATGTGTGTGTAACTCATACAAATTTAGCGTCTACATACGACTTTGGTGTACTGGAATAAGCAGATGTATTTCAAGAGGACACAGTTTGGATTTTACCCCTAGCTATGTTATATGTGTGTGTGTGAGAGAGAGAGAGAGAGAGAGAGAGAGTGTGTGTGTGTATGTGTGTGAGTGTGTGTATGAGTGTGTGTGAATGTCTTTGTGTGTATGTGTGTGTGTGTGAGTGTGTGTGAATGTCTTTGTGTGTTTGTGTGTGTGTGTGTAATGAAAAACCTATATGTGTAATTCTAAGGACGATTACGTGCTAACGGTTCACGAAAGTCTGCTGCTTTTAGACTTCGTCTAGTTTTGGCCCTATTCGATTATTGAGGTTTAAAAATGCACACATCGTAATAGGATATTTATGTTTTCTCAACAACATGGTTGCATGTACCTTTCGTGTTATTGCGTATATATTGACCAAAACCACGGGAATTTCTCAACATTTGTAAGCTCGGTGACCTTCGAGCAAAACTGATTGGATTTATTCCTCAGTATGCTAGTTTAGTTTCTCTTCACACACAACAAAGAGAGCATTAAATAAGATGGAATTTTTGGAGTTATTACAATTTCTTCATTGTCATCTCTTTTTGTTCTGACACAATAAATTGCTTATGGCCCTCCCAACGACATATTTAACACTAAACCAAAACGCCATTTTATAACGCGATTATAAAGTAATTCATCTCATAAGTTTCTTCAATAATTACTGCTATAAAAATTTAATGGAACAAAAGGACTGCTATGTAACAAATCAAAATTGTAGTGTGATAGAAAGGCGGAAACTTGAGACCACATGGTAAGGCATATATGACCTGGAACTCAAAGATACACTAATCTAGTGTAACTTGCCTAAAATGTCATATAGTCAAACATTCGTTTGAACAGAATGTAGGGAATGATCTTATTATTTAACAAAACAGGCTCTTTATGGCTGAACAGTCTCATGCAAAAGTTCTTTTCGCAATTCATGATAAACACACGAATATACAATGAAGGCTGGAGAAACTAAGGACTTGAGATTTTAGTTGCTTGGTCTTAGTAGAAAATCGAGAATAATTGGGATCTTGTGACACACTAAAATCATATTTAGAGATACGGCCTTGGGAAAGATTATTTATATGAGTTAGTGATATGCACAAAATGCTGGGAGCGACTTACTGTAATTGACTCAGTCAATTATTTAGTCGCTTTTTCTGAAGGGACTCATAAAATATAAAGAAATATCTTATTTATAATCTTTTCTATAGTTGTGTTCCATTGACATTGTTATCAGACACTGGAACAGAACTGGCTTTATTGAAAGAGTGGTCAAATCGACTTGGTTACAAGAAAATCTTGTCAAATCGACAAGAAAAAGTTTTACTTTACAATCAAAAATCTAATGGTTCAGCTGAAAGAAGTTTCATGAGACTTGGCTAAACTTTCAGCAGTTTTCTCCTAGTTACTCATTTACTTATTTACTCTTTTTACTTGTTTCAGTCATTTGACTGCGGCCATGCTGGAGCACCGCCTTTAGTCGAGCAAATCGACCCCGGGACTTATTCTTTGTAAGCCCAGTACTTATTCTATCGGTCTTTTTTGCCGAACCGCTATGTGACGGGGACGTAAACACACCAGCATAGGTTGTCAAGCAATGCTAGGAGGACAAACACAGACACACAAGCATATACACACATACATACATACATATATACGAGAGGCTTCTTTCAGTTTACGTCTACCAAATCCACTCACAAGGCATTGGTCGGCCCGGGGCTATAACAGAAGACACTTGCCCAAGATGCCACACAGTGGGACTGAACCCGGAACCATGTGGTTGGTAAGCAAGCTACTTACCACACAGCCACTCCTGCGCCTATCTGGCAGACAATTAAAAAAACAGTAGTACGACTTTGTCTTAATGCTGTATAAACGGTTCATTATTACAACAACGATTTCAATGAGAAATTCTGCGGAGGTATCATCTAACCTGATTCATGCTGGCAGAAACAACAAACTGGATTAAATAGGAAAATGAAAACGGTTCTATTTGTACCAAATGAACAAAGATGTGAAACGTGTTTCTCTCACAACGGTAAGCCATATCATCTTAATCTTGATCTATAGTAAGGGGGTTGATAACCTTTACAAAGCAGCTAAAGGTATTCAGTATGAAATTATTACAAATTCCGAAATTGAAGCAAATAATATATAAGCTAACATCAATAAATTCTGCTAAGCTGTCGCTTAATCCTCTCTGTAGTAATAATGTTCCTAACAAATCAACATCATCATCAATTTCTCTCTAACTACTATACTACTACTACTCTACTACTAATACTACTACTACTACTACTACTACTACTACTACTACTACTACTACTACTACTACTACTACTACCTACTACTATCTACTTCTCCTACTTAATATACTACTACTACCACTACCACCACCATACAAACCCACACCTACCACTACCTACTACTACTACTACTACTACCTACCACCACCACCACCACCACTACCTACTACTACTACCACCAACCACCACCCCACCACCCACCACTATACTACTACTACTAATATACTACTGCTACTACTACTACCACCACCACTACCACTACTACCACAACCCCACCACCACCACCACCACCACCACTACTACTACTACTACTACTACTACTAATACTACTACCACTACCACCACCCCACACCCCACCCACACCACCACACCACCACCACTACCACCACTACTACTACTACTACTACTGCTATTGCTACTACTTCATCTCCTGTTGCTGCTGTTAGTATTATTCAATCTCCGACCTGTCCCAAATATTGCCGAAATTCCCAAATCATGCTAATCATAAGAGCAAACTTAATGAGAAAGTACAACGCCACCGAGTGGCAGCTGCAGAATGTGAAAGAGAATTCAAGAAAGCCACAAAGATATAATAACGACCAAGAAGATTTATCTTTTGTGATTAAGAGAAACTTTATTTTCATTGCATTCTGAATAATTGCTTATTTTGTTGTTGTTATTGTTGTTGTTGTTTCGTTATCATGTTCACATGTGCAGCGAACGATGGTCTTCAATAAAGCATACCCACCGTTTCCATCCACTTAGCGATTTTCGTGTTCTACACGGACAGTATTGTTGAGGAATTTAAACTTACTTCTAACACCGTTTTCTCTAATTTATTTTCTATGATCAGCGCCCTCACTTAACGCGGTAAAATTAATTACATGCTTTTGTAGGCTTACTGTTGTGAGCGTATTTGATAATTGCAAGAACAACAACGACAATAATAACCAATCTGGTTTCTTCGAGCTTGGCTTCCCCAGTTACCAACCAAATACGAAATTTATATTTATATTACGTGTGGTAAGTAGCTTGTTTACCAACCATATGGTTTCGGGTTCAGTCCCACTGCGTGGCACCTTGAGCAAGTGTCTTCTACTAAAGCCTCGGGCCGACCAAAGTCTTGTAAGTGGATTTGGTAGACGGAAACTGAAAGAAGCCCGTCGTATATATGTATATATATATGCATGTGTGTGTTTGTGTGTCTGTGTTTGTCCCCCTAGCATTGCTTGACAACCGATGCTGGTGTGTTTACGTCCCCGTCACTTAGCGGTTCGGCAAAAAGAGACCGATAGAATAAGTGCTGGGCTTACAAAAGAATAAGTCCCGGGGGTCGAGTTACTCGATTAAAGGCGGTGCTCCAGCATGGCCGCAGTCAAATGACTGAAAGAAGTAAAAGAGAAAAAAAAAATAATAATAATAATAATAAGGCAAGTTTCAGGACAATTTTCTATTTTACATATTCGAATTATGTTGCAAAAACATTAATTCACGTTTAAATCATACGAGTGGATGTATTTGTATAAATTTTAATATTCAATATATGCTTTGAGAAGTGTGTTTTTAGAATAATCAACGGATGTAGACAGATAAAATCAAAAGCTATTTAAATCATATTTTATTATCACACGTTCAACTGTCCTCTGTACACATTTATACAATAGCGACGTTATCACACGCTATATCTTTATAATGGTTAAACAGAAAAGTAGGGATTTCTAGTTAAGTTGATTGTAATTTGTTTGGAGAAATAAACTGGTTAATAATGAGAGGACCGTAATAATGAAAAGTAAATTTACAAGCAATTTACGCGAAATTACATTTACGACATTAACAATGCCTGAAGACCAAAAGTCTGTGCAAACCGTTCCTTCTTTTTATACAAACATACGAGGATTTTAGGTTCGCTTTATAAACACGGTAATCAACGTACACAAGCTAAGTACTTTGTTTCATGTACCTGTACTTGTCTGCGATTGTATGCGGATGTGTGTATGTA
>NW_021836472.1:20000-24056 GCF_006345805.1 Octopus sinensis | reverse complement strand
GAAAAGATTATGATAGGAGAGTAATGAGAGGGAGATCATGTGAGCGAGAGAGAGGGAGGGGGGAATACGGCAGTGGGGAGATAGAGTAAAAGGAAGAGAAAGAAGGGGAGACGGGGAATGAGGGAAACGTTAGGTCGATGAAAGAGGGGGAAGGAGGTAAGGGAAGAGTGAGAAAAGGGGAGGGGAGGGCAAAGAGGAAAGAGAAGAAATGTAAGGAAGAAAGGGAAATAAAAGAAGGAAAGAAAGAATGATTGTAATTGTTGTTGTTGTTGTTTAAAATCTAAATCTCCACTAAGAGACCTGCACTATTGATCAAAGGCGTTCCATTTGTGACCATACCGTCGTCTTTAATTTTGTTTTTTTTTTGTTTTTCACACAAATGAATCTAAGATTACATTATTTAGTGTTTCCTGGTTTGATAACCACTTCACACGGGAGATTTGTGGCTGCTATTTCGAGCAGATTTTAAGATCCACTTAAGAGGCCACCTTCATCTTTTGGTTTGTGAGTGTGGGGTGGATGTAGTAGTAGTAGTAGTAGTTAGTAGTAGTGGTGGTGGTCGTGGTGGTCGTGGTGGCGGGCGGCGGCGGTGGTGGTTGTAGTGGTTGTAGTGGTGGTAGTGGTGGTGGTGGTGATGGTGGTGGTGGAGGTGGTGGTAGTAGTAGTAGTAGTAGTAGTAGTAACGATGGTGGTGGTCGTAGTGATAGAGAGCGAGATGCTTGTTTTCGTTTTTATTTCAAAGTAAAACAGACTTTCCAGAAATTCCAACCATGACCATTCCATCTGACAGTGGAAGCAAGGACAACATACAGTAATTTTTTTTTTTTACTTCGTCTTTTAAAAGTTAAGATCGGTTTTCAGAAAGATTTGGCTGCTAGTTCTAGCAAGTTCATTGGCCACATACAGGTCCCTCCTTCTCATGTTCCTGCTACTGCTGCTGCTGCTGTTGTTGTTGTTGTTAAGCAACAAGATGGGTAAGGGTGATTAAGTGATGGTCTAGGGCTTAGGGGCAGGAGACCCCAGACCTTGGAAAAAAAAAACTTTGGTCGTCTTGTTGTAGTCGAGGGCTCTTCGTTGACGCCCGACACCACTGGGAGGTGACCCTCGAAGTCACTGGAAATGGAGATCTCCAGGTCCAAATTCTTGGACGGCTGCTGCTGCTGCTGCTGTTGCTGCTGTTGCTGCTGTTGTTGTTGTTGTTGTTGTTGTTGTTGTTGCTTATACCTGATCGAAGCGACCAACCGAAATCATTCAAACCGTGACCATCCAAACACAACACGTTAATCATATCTATTTTTACGGCTGTGATTTGATGGAGATTTGATTTCTATTTGTTTCACGTTGAGCGACCCTTTATCTATTTACATAACCTCTTTACAGTCAGATATCATCGAAATGGATTAACGCGATTAACAGTCATTAACACGAGGACGGGGTGGGTGTGCGGGAGGGGGGCGGTGCGGATTAAATGACCACCAACGATACCCTTATGTCTAATCCAAACAATTAATTGGTCGTTACAGATATACATAACACAATTATGCCCACCCCTCAAAATGTGTTCCTTTATTACGACGCTGATAAATTAATGTTACTGTATCAGTATGGCCAAATGGTTAAGGAATTCGCTTTGTAATCACGAGGTACTGGGATCGATCCCACTGCGAGGCATTTTCTGCAAGTGTCTTTTACTATGGCCTTGATTCAATTCATGAATTGTGAGTGAAAACAGATTGACCAGTAATGAGTGGGAGTCCGTCTAAATGTCCAGCCTTGTGACTAACTGTTCCATACTGATCCTGCCTGCGGAATACTCAGTCACTCACATGCAAATTCAACGTGTTTGTAGTTCAACTGATCAAACAACTCAATCTTCATCGTCAAAACCGACGGAGAACCATTCCTATTCATTTGAGCAAAGCTGTGGTTACTATGTACAGCCCCAGATGACCTGTGGCTATAATGCGTGGCCGCCTGATGTGTGCCTTCCTTTAGACTGTAGCGTATGATATGAAGGAGATTTGGTGGCTATTTCTAACAAATAAAGTGATAACATAGTGGTTGGTACCAGTGATATAATGCGGTTAAATTAATTCGATTAGACACCCTCCAGAATATATCTGATTTTCCTGTGTTAATGAAGCAGGGAAATTGTTCGATTATCGGACAAAATACCTCGCGGTCTTTAGTTATGGGCAGTTACATTGTGAGTTCAAACGTCGCCGAAGTTAGCTAATCCTTTTGTCTTTCTGGGGTCAAGAAGATAAATATAAGATATAAATACAAATATAAGTATAAATATAAGTCAATAAGATACAATGTCAGGATACACTGCCATCTACTGTCGTTGGTGTAGGCGGTAACCTTGCTAGGTTGTTCATCATTTTCTTTTTAATCTACGGGGTAATAGCTAAATTAGCCCTGTTTATTAAGATACTACATAGGTTAACACACACACACACACACACTCACACACACCACTCACACACACACACACGCACCTACATACATATATAAAATATATATATATATATATATATTTATTTTTTACCCCTCAGCAAAAAATTTTTATTTAATTCATTTTGCGGGAAGGACTGCTTCGGCGTGGTCGTGTTCTGCCCTTACCTTCGAAACACGCATTGAGTCGGAACAGGAGCAGCTGAAGAAGGGGAATGTTCCTCCTTGTGTTGTTTGTCTTGTACTCTGTTTTTTCGTTGTGTAAAAAAAGTCCGTTTCCTTGTTTTTGTTTTTATGTTTTTCGTTTTCTCGTTGTGTTCTACGTTTATTTGTGGTGTCCTGTACTCATATATGCATGTATATATACATATAGATGTAGGTATGTACATATATGTATGTATGTAATGTTTTTATTTATTAAATTGTTATTATATATATATATATATATATATATATATATATATATATATATATATATATATATATATATATATATATATATATATATATAAATAAAAAATTAATCCAAACATGAAACACAAAGAGAAAACACAACAACGCGTGGACGTGGAACAAGTATAGTATTATTGGACGCTCAGGAAAGAAGGAAAGGCTTATACTTACATGCGTGCGCATACACGCATTTAGTATATAATTAATACTTCCTGTTGTCGCTTGAATTCCCTAATTATCGATCAGATTGATGACCATGTTCCTAAATACATATACATTCATATAAAGTAATTGCTCACGTGACCGTTTCATTGATCAAGCTTAAAGAAATATAATTGCATTGCAACCAATAGACGGACGCCATCTACACACACGCGTACACACACAATGCATACGTGAGTGTGAAAAAATAAAGTAGTTCGTTTGAACATAGAAATATTGGAGTTGGTGGCTGAGCACTTGGAGATGAGTGAAACTGATGGCAAACTTCAAATCTCTTCTCCAACTCCCCAGTAAGACTGTGTGTCACACAATTAACAGAGCTCTACCTAATAGTCTAATTATCTCGTGATGTTTGGGGTTTTCTTCACATCTGCAGTTCTACAGCCGACCTGGGGTTAATGCACACACACATACACACAACACATATACATATATATATGGATATATACATATAATATACATATATATGACTGAAACAAATAAACGAATAAAATAATATGCATATGTATACATGTTTATGTGTGCGTGCGCGCGTGCATGCGTTTATGTGTGTAGGTCTGGTGATGCAAGCAGGAAAAAATAGAACTCAAAACATGAGTGTATATACGTCTTTTATTAGATAATCAAACCTTTCTAAGTTTGACAATGCCAACGCACGAAACTATCGAACCTTGAGTCACTATGTATATATATATATATATATATATATATACCGGAGATACCGGAGTAAAGACATAAATGTGAAACAAGGTGGAAAAAAGAGTACTCAAATACCAGGGGTAGAGTAATATGCTTTATTAAAAAAGCAGCAGAAAATTCAACAAAACCTCTTACTTGGAGTTTCACGTTTCCGTTCGTCGGACAGTTTTGTTAAATAAGTATATATATATATATATATAATTGCGTTTGTGCATAAATATACAT
>NW_021836472.1:12500-15000 GCF_006345805.1 Octopus sinensis | reverse complement strand
GCGGCTGTTTCTCTTGTGTGTCAGAGGCTGATATTATAACTTTATCTCAACATACTTGATAACGCGTTCGCTCTTGTAGCACCGACGGCAGAAGTAGTAAGTAGTAAGTAGTAGTAGTAGTAGTAGTAGTAGTAGTAGTAGTAGTAGTAGTAGTAGATGGGTTATTAACGTAAGCGGAAACTGACGTATAAGTAGGTGTCGGTGTTAAACCCCACCAACATATTACATTCTCTCCCTCTCCATCTCCCTCTCCCTCTTCCTCTCCCTCTTTCTCTCTCATTCTCATTTCTCCCTCTCTAGTTTTCTATCTTCCATCCAACTTGTCGGTTCCTCTCTAACAGTGTGTGTGTCTATTTGACAGACACGCTGTTAGAGGTGCAGTAATGGTGGTGGTGGTGGTGGGGCGGGGCGCTAATGCCTGTCTGATTAAGAAGTTGCATGGCACGCTGATTAGTTGGATAACAACTGTTGGTTAAGTTCCAGTACTTACAGTTTGACATGGTTGGCTGGCTGGCTGGAGAGGTGTCTGCTGTAGAAATTGAAGAACTACGTACGCAACTGCTAGCATCACATTCTTGCCTTGCCTTGGGACTCCTTCATCGAATGATATGCGATGTGTTTGGCAGAAACCATTCTTCCTGGAGTTTGACTGCGGCTGACTTCTTTCAGAATAAGCAGCAAAAAGAAAATAAGAGCCAGGTAAAGGTAAGATTCGACCCCCAGTACTGGTACTTTATCGGCTTTCGAAGGATCAAAAGCAACTTTGACCTTGGCGGATTTGAACTCTGAGCACTGCAAACCAGAGCAGCTAATCTAACGCCTCTAATTTCTACTGATTCGCTGCCTTGCATCATATTTTTCCGTCTTTAAAACAAAAGAAAAAAAACCTGATGAGGAATATTTTAGATATTCGGGTCCTAAGTAAACTAAATAAATGGATGGTCATGATCAGATTGTCTGCAATTAAGATAAAACCTGTCCGGTGCTTCGGAACGGTTTCCAATTGTCTTCTTTGGTTGTTGCACAAGAACGCGCCGGCCAAAATGAAAAGTTTCATGTCAAGATTTAACAGAACAAGAAAGACCGTGAAGCTTTTTATCCGACGCACCAGCAATTCTTTCAGCTTGCCAGCTTAGTGCTAAACAACGACATTAACAACAGCTGAATAAATATTTTTGAAGTATCTAAGAATGGATTTATTTCTGACAAGGTCATAGATAAGGCTTAATGTTGTGTTATTGATGTTGTTGTTGTGATGATGATGGTGGTGATGGTGGTAGTGGGTAGTCCCAGTTCAAAACTAATCAAAGGCACCCTAGTCACAACAGTCCTTTCTCACCCCACTCCCTAAGTACAGGCAATGTTATTCCGTCAAGCCTTTCCTAAGGACTTGAGGGAGATTAAGCTGATATTTCAAGCAGGCCCTTTCTGTTTCTTTGATGCTATCTTCTCTGACATGTATTTTGCCTGCCCTCTGAAACATATGACAAAAAGTCCTTTACACGGAACCTTGAAAATCGTATTCTATCCCCACATCACATTGAAATATGTTCCCCATTAATAACTTGGGAAATTAAAATTCTTTCCTTTAATCATTTCCCAAGGGTTCAATTTCTTCGGTTGTTGCGCTGCTTACTCCACCATGGGAATTCTCACAACCATCCACCATAAAATCTGATGTCCTACTCTACAGATATTGCTACCACGAGATAGTCGATGGATAGACCCCATAGTCAGTGTCTCCAACAGATATTTCAAGCAGGCCTTTTCTGTTTTTGCCTGCCCTCTGAAATATACGATGAAAAGTCCTTTACACGGAACCTTCAAAATCGTATTCTACCCCCACATCACATTGAAATATCTTCCTCATTAATGACTTGAAATGAAGAATCTTTCCTTTAAGTCTCCACCAGATTTGTATCTGCTGTAACATTCGATAAGGATTTATGATTTCCATCAACATTAGACTTCAAAATGCAAGGAATTTGTCCTTTTGCCTGGTACATACTAGAGAATGTTTGTTAACAAATCTCGTACCCAAGCACTGGCCTCTAACTTTCAAATAAGTCACACCTTATTCATAAGTAATTCACTTTTCTAGGGACAGTAATCAACACTGTTATTTTTCGCTCTCCCTTCTGCACTTTCATCGCAGCCACTGCTTTTCCCTTCCACCGCGGCAAAGAAAGGGAAACAACACACACCACACACACACACACACACACACTCATTTACATATCGGCCTTAAATTGCTCGAAATCAGTATATCCGCAAAGTTAAGCCTCTGCATCCTACCTGAAAGTTGAATGAACCCAATAAATCATTTGCTAAATACATTTAACGTTTAAGGAATTTGGAAACTCTACGACACACACTTTTCGCATTCATTTGAATTGCTGTCTATAAACGGTCGATCATGTCTATGAAGCTTTTACTGCCGCTCATTCACAGTTGTCTCCTCTTGTTTCCAACGTTTTCCTCCTCCTACTCCTTCTACTCC
>NW_021836472.1:0-10000 GCF_006345805.1 Octopus sinensis | reverse complement strand
TTACACCCCCCCCCTTTACACACACTTTGCATCATTTCGAACGAATGAGAAAAGGAGTGCTCAATACATATAGAGGTTCTTTTAAAAAAAAACTTTTATGAGAATTTCTCTTGCGGCTCGAGACGACTCAAACCATGTGAGCAAAACAGGGCAGGCGGAGACTGTGTAAAGCCCTTCAGGTGGATTGTACCAATAATTCAAAGGTGTAACCCTGTCCCACATTGTTTCATGTTGTTTCCGGTTGAGAATTCCGTTGTGGGTTACACGTGATTGTGAAATACTTCGTCAATTTAATGAGTCGGACGTTCATTTGATTGAACAACTCAATACTCCTCGTTAAAACCGACATGCACACATATACGCACAAACATTCATGTACATGCTTCCATACACATATATACGTGTGTGTGTGTGTGTATATATATATATATATGTATATATGTATGTATAGTTTTATTCATCAAAGTATGCACTCATAATGTCAAGCACTTTTGCCATTTCAGCGGTATCTTGTCCAGCACGGAATCTGTAAGAGTCAATAAAATCTTGGAAGGCATGTTTTACAACATCGTCGGAATTAAAATTATTTCCAATCAAAAAGTTATCCAAATTCTGGAAGAAGTGGTAGTCAGTGGGGGCATTTTTGCCATGTGTGGTCTGACGTTGTCTTCCAATAAAATAGGAGTGAATCTGTTGACTAATCTAGGCTGTTTTTATTTTTTTTTTTAGGTTTCCGGATCATTTGGTCCAGTTAGCTGCAATATACTTCAGCCGTGATTGATGGCCCAAGTTTAATGAAATGATAAAGGATCACACCTGCGCCACACCACCAAACACACACCATCAGCTTCTTTTGGCGAATTTTGCTTATTGGACTGTGTTTTGGTGGTTCGTCTTTGTCCAACCATTGTGCTGAACGTTGACGGTTCTTGTATTAGATCCATTTCTCATCACATGTTACAATTCGATTCACAAATTATTCATTTTTGTGACGAGGAAGTAGCATAACGCAAGGCTTCCAAACGTTGCTGTTTCTGATTTTCATTGAGTTAATGTGGAACCCTCTTATCCAAGTTTTACCCTTTACCGATTTGAACCAGGTGAGTCAATATTGTTTGCTTGCTAGCACCAAACAACAACGATAATTCATGAGCACTTTGAGATGGATCTGACTCAACGGTGGCTTTCAGTTTGTCATTATCCACCTTTGTTTCTGATTGACCGTATTGCTCATTTGTGAGTTCAAAGTTACCCGAAAGAAATTTTGCAAACCAATTTGATACTGTCAGCTGTGTAGTAACAATAGAATGAAATACTCCATTAATATTCCGAACTGTCTGTGATGCTGTATTTCCAAGAAAGAACTCATATTTCTAAACTGTACGAATTTCCGATTTATAAATACTTTATAAAGCGTAAAAGGAGTTAGAATAAAGAAATAGATGTGTCAGCTTTCTAACAAAAAATAAAGATTGTCAAAATATAATAATGGTGCAAAATGAGCAGCTGTCAAAATTTACCATATACCTTACCAAAAATTACTTACTTGAGGACCTAATAACATGCTGAAAGAATGTCGTCTTTACTGCTAGTGTACTCGAACGTGAAATGAGTTGTTGTGATATGAAATTCCCAAGAACATTCGATGTTTCACATCAAGAAGGAGGCTTTTACACCATTGCTCGACTTGCTAGAATGGCAGCCAAATCCCCCTCAAATTGGAAGCACTCCGTCGGTTACGACGACGAGGGTTCCGGTTGATCTGATCAATGGAACAGCCTGCTCGTGAAATTAACGTGTAAGTGGCTGAGCACTCCACAGACACGTGTACCCTTAACGCAGTTCTCGGGGATATTCAGCGTGACACAGAGAGTGACAAGGCCGGCCCTTTGAAATACAGGTACAACAGAAACGGGAAGTAAGAGTGAGAGAAAGTTGTGGTGAAAGAGTACAGCAGGGATCACCACCATCCCTTGCCGGAGCCTCGTGGAGCTTTAGGTGTTTTCGCTCAATAAACACTCACAACGCCCGGTCTGGGAATCGAAACCGCGATCCTACGACCGCGAGTCCGCTGCCCTAACCACTGGGCCATTGCGCCTCCACCCCCCTCAAATTATACCCTTCTGCTCTGAAGAAATCTTTGATATCAATAACAAATGGAATGGTCATAAATGGATGGTCTGAAACAACAACAAAACACAACTATACAGGATGGCATTACCCCCAGCCTCAAAACAATCATCTCAGTAAATATATTAATGGGTGTTTTAAACAAATACTTTCTCAGATTAGCATACATGTGTTGAAGGAAGGACAGAGGATCGATTCTCAGCCAGTCCAGTTTGAACGCTTACTGTTTAGTAAATAAAAGGTCAAGTATTTATTGATTTATTGATTTCTATAGATGAAGGAATCGAACTCAAAACGTAGATACTAAGCACGTTTCAGTGGAATGATCCATCGATGCAGCATTTTTCACAAGCCATAACTTCTACGATACCTTCTCTCTTGCTCTCGCTCTCTCTCTCTCTCTAATTCTCTCTCTCTCTCTCTCTCTCTCTCTCTCTCTTTCCCTCACTAATAGACATCTACATTCATAGATAAATACATCCGTACATATATATATATAATATATACATATCTATACATATACATATGCAGGCCTATATGTATATATATATAGATATATATAATATAATATATATATATATATATATATATATATATATATATGTATATACATATGTATGTATGTATATGTATATATATATATATATATATACACATATACCACACATATATTCTTTTTTTAAACGATTTCGCCAACGAACGTGTATGAACGTATGTATATATACATACATACACGCACATACACTCACATATTTGTGTGTATGTGTGTATGTGTGTGTGTGTGTGTGTGTGTGTGTGTGTGTGTGTGTGTGTGTGTGTGTGTGTGTGTGTCCATAAAACAATTTCCCTACAGGGGTCCCTAGGCTAAATTGTTTTACACACATCTTAACCGATTTTACGTGGTTTGTTAACGGAAACATTTGGAGGGCATTATACTATCACTTGTTACAAGCTCAAACTCTCTCTCTCTCACACACACACACTCACACACAACACACACACACACACACACACACTTCATTTCGCCTCAAAATAAGAAAAATTAAACTCGTATGTCGATGACGTCTTTTTTTTTTCCAATGAATTGTGCGGCTTCAGTTGAGATTTTCCAAGAATTTTTTTCTATAATTCCAGTCAAATGGTTAACGAAAGCGATTCTTAGAAACACTGATTTAAGTTCCAGTCGTTAATATTTCAGAGATTTTTGTCAGCAGACTATAGAAGCAGAATCTTATGTTTGAGGGCCAATAAAATGTCGGAACTCTTGGTTCCTTAAGACCTTACCGGCAGAAAAATAACAAAGAAAACGAGTAACGTAAAACACAGACTTTAGCATTCGGGGTTTTGGTGTAGATTATTTAGTCCTTTTTCGGTTTTAACAATATATATATATATATATATATATATATATATATATATATATATATATATATATTATATATATCTGTTGTGTCTGGGGAGAGTTATTTTCTTTTTTTTGTGCCTTATAATTTAACACACTCACCGGTAAAATTTCCACTTACTTCTTATTTTCATTTTAAAATTTAACCGGCGAGTGTGTTAAATTATAAGGCACAAAAAGAAAATGACTCGCCCCAGACACAACAGAATATACTTCAACACACGAACTCATATAAAGAATCTTGCAAACCAAATCCAAAAACGAAATAATATATATATATATATATATATTATATATATTATATATATATATATATAATATATCACGTGATCACTGTGACCGGCCAGGCTATCAGATGTTGCTACACATCGCTAGTCACAATGCGCTTCACATTGTTTTAGCCTTCAATGACGCCACCCCGCTGGCTAAGCGAGCAGGCTGGGTATTTGTTTTTTCTTCCTCAACGAAGAGAAAAGAAATTCAACAAATCAATTATTTATCTTGTATGGTGTTTGATATACCTTTATTTTTAATTGTGTATATCCATTTTCACTGGCCATTTTGAGATATTTCCCTTAGACCCTTATGTGTATGTGCGTGTGCATGTGTGAGCGTGTGTGTCTGTGTACACGTTTGGGCAAGTGTCTTCTACTATAGCCTTTGGCCGACCAAAGTCATGGTGAGTCGACTTGGTAGACGGAAACTGAAAGAAACCCGTCATATATATATATATATATATATATATATATATATGTTTGTGTGCCTGTGTTTCTCCCCGCCCTCCACCATCGCTTGACAACCGATGTTGGTGTGATTACGTCCCCGTAACTTAGCGGCTCGGCAAAAGAGATCGAGAGAAGTACTAGGCTTACAAAGAATAAGTCCTGGTGGCGATATTTTCGACTAAAGGTGGTGCTACAGCATGGCCGCAGTCATATGACTGAAAGAAATAAAAGAACACAAATAGATATATATTAATGTATATATAATGTATATATAATTTATTGATATATAATATATACACACGTATTTTATATACACATATATACATACAAACAAATATATATATTTATATATATATATACAAATTGAGATAGGGGTTGTAAATGCAACCCTCCATGGGATAACATATATCCAATATATTGCTAGTGAAGTACCCAACAAAGTTAATACATAAATGTTAAGAACTGCGATGCAGTTAATTCATTTACTATATTATATGGGCAAAGGTAAAATGATTTACCACAAATTAATAATACAAAATAAGGAAATGGAGAAATACACTTTAATCAATGATCAACTACCCTTAATGTTCATATGTAGTGGTTTAATAAATTATGTGATTGGGTATTATCTGGTAGTTGATCATTGATTAAGATGTGTTTCTCCATTTTCTTATTTTGTATATATATATATATATATACACTTGCAGCGTGGAAGGTGTTTGTAAGCCATCTAAGAAACACACAAAAGCCGTTCGATTCACTTCAACATTTAAGTTTAATTTGTCAAAATATTTTCGTCGCTAAAATCCGCGACCTGTTCACTGACAAAAATCCGTGCTGCGTCTGAGCAATTGTTTTCGTTTCAACACACGATCTCAGATCAAATCACTTGCTATGCGAGTACATCTCTATATATACACTCTTTTATATATACATATGGTCGCATATGTACATGTTAATGTATGTGTATATTTGTTCACACACACGTACATATATATATCAATACATATGCAATGAGGCGCACATACACATATGCAAACATAACCCGTCCCATGCATCGTGTACACATCATCATCATCATCATCGTTATCATCATCATCATCATCATCATCACCATCATTGTTATCATTATTATTATCATTATTATTATCATTATTACGATGCTGGTGTACTGTGTATTCGCGAGACCGGATAGAGGATGAAGAGCGAGCGAGCGAGGCGTTAACATTACTGAGTCAAAAAAGCAAAACGTTTTTCTGTTGTATTATAATAATGTGTTTAGTTGGGGTGTAAGCACCGTGGGAGTGGAAATACACACAGATATATATGAATAAATAAATACTTGTGTGTGTGTGTGTGTATGTGTGCGCGGTTGCACGGATATATTTCCTGGACCCCTCTTGGAGCAGTAAATGGTAAATGGCCGTCTGTTTGTTTGGCTGTGTTTTATTGTTTCTTTTGATCATTCTTTGTTGCTCCCATTCTTGTTGATAGTTTAACATCAGAGAAATATTTATCGAAGCATTACCGCTTGTATATATATGCGTGTGTGTGTGTGTGTGTGTGTGTGCATATTTGTGTGTGTGTGTATATGTATACATACGCACACACATACACATATCAGTTAAGATATCTTTTGTTTAATAGTCTCCTTTCTAATTGGAATTGCAGTTCAGATTAAAATAACAGCGGAACGAAAGAAACAAAAAGGGGAAACAAATAAAAGGGGGGGGGGTAGGGGAGAGGAGGAGGAGGGGGGAACTTAAGAAGAACAAACGTCGGTGGGGATTCCACTGCGGAGATGATTAATAAAGCAGATGGAAAAAACTTGATGGTTAGAAGCGAGGATAAAGTAAATATATTTCAAACAGAATTTCAGTGGTAGGTGCACCGTAATATTGAGGTCCCTTAAAGGGCGAAGGGCACGGAGGGAAACGGTTGTTTTTTGGGGGGTTTTTTTTGTTTTGTTTTCTTTTCTTTTCTTTTTATCCCAAACTGAAAAGCCAATGTTTATAAAGAATCCTGTTATTACGTTAATGTTTCAGTAGTCGAGCAGTGATGGAGTTTTGGACTGCTTATCTATTTAGAAAACCATTCAGAACAATCACAGATGCTTAATAAACGAGCGAGATGACATAGGTAGCACGGCGTGTGGCCCCCTCACTTGCACTATTGTGTGACAATCATGCTGTGTCCGTAAAGAAGACAGGGTTTTTTTTATATTGTTTTATTTAGTTTAAATTCTCCTTGCCCATGCTAACCGATGGCGAGGGGTCCTGCGAACAAGCGAAAGAGTAAATAGATGTTTTGAGAAAAAAAAGGAAAGGTGAGAGGTCGGGGAGACTGCTTTAGGTGAATGTAATTGCTCTGGAAATGCCTCGTTTGTGGTACCGTTGCGATCTTTTAATGCTTAAAAGGTTTGGCAGATCTTTGAAATTGACGGCTGAGATTTCGTTCCCTGCACTTGTCCGTGAGTCAGATGTAACCGAAATATCTCATAAAGAGACAGCTAACATCCTGTCGAATACATAAACAGATATTACACACGCACGCACACACACACACACACACACACACACACACATACACACACACATACACACACACACACACACACACACACACTCATGCACTGTGTTTGCGGTTCCCCATCTATCATGACGTCTGTAAAGAACATCAGGTTCTACAGTGTTCTGTCAGTTGGTGCCTAACTTTGGCGTGTCTACATCCTATTTGTTAATCTAATCGCTACAAGAGCTGGGACATCCGAGTAAATGAAGGCACCCGACTACCTGCTCAAGGGTGACGAGTTCGTATTCATAACTGACACATCGCTGTTATTGTTGTTGTTGTTGTTGTTGTAATCGTTCTGATGTTTAGCCCACAGCAGCCCCAGCTGGAGCATAACTAAGATCGAAAACATTCCAGCTTGTGACCATCCCGTCTTTATCAGCTTCAGAGAACCAACACCCCAGAAGGATATCCATTGCAATGTTTATTCTACACCGACTTACAGACACTTCCTTATTTCTCTCGTCTTTCTTTACACAATGAACGAATGTCAAACCAACGACGCCATTGTTCACTATTAGCAATATAAAATAACTTTACACTTTTCATTGTTTAATTTAAAGCTACAGAGTATAAATAATCCTTGAGAGATTTGACTGCTATTTCCAATAGTCCATAGGTAGAGGAATTAATTACACATAGAATGACAAACAGATATAGATACTCTGGAAGTATTCGGTCTCACTCCAGAATCGAAACCACCACCAACAGGTGTAGTTCCTCCAAGTATCCAACAACGACTGTTTTATACAACTGGGTTACTTTAATCCACAGTTCAGAGTTCAAAGGTAACGACAAACCATCTTTCTCTACATAAATCAGTCTACAATATGAAGACAGGGACTTTTTGGTGGATTCTTGATTTCCCAAAGGTTAATTAACATTAATAAGGTGACGAACAAGTGCCACATCACGTGATTGCCTGTTTTGTAATATTTCTGGTTTTATTTAGTCAATATTTAGTTGTTGAGTAAGGCGGCGAGCTGGCAGAAACGTTAGCACGCCGGGCGAAATGCGAATCGGTATTTCGTCTGCCGTTACGTTCTGAGTTCAAATTCCGCCGAGGTCAACTTTGCCTTTCATCCTTTCGAGGTCGATTAAATAAGTACCAGTTACGCACTGGGGTCGATATAATTGACTTAATCTGTTTGTCTGTCCTTGTTTGTCCCCTCTGTGTGTAGCCCCTTGTGGGCAGTAAAGAAATAGGAATTTCGTCTGTCTTTACGTTCTGAGTTCACATTCCGCTAAGGTCGACTTTGCCTTTCATCCTTTCGGGGGGTCTATAAACTAATTATCAGTTGCGTACTGGGGTCCATCTAATCGACTGACCCCTCCCCAAAATTTTCGCGTCTTGTGCCTAGAGTAGAAAAGAATATTTCTAGTTTCCGTGAGTCAATATTTAGCTGTTGAGTAAGGCGTCGAGCTGGCAAAATCGTTAGCACGCCGGGCAAAATGCTTAGAGGCATTTAATCCGTTTTCACATTCTGAGTTCAAATGCCATCAGGGTCCACTTTGCCTTACATCCCTTTGGGGGTCGATAAAATGAGTACCAGCTGAAAACTGGGGTCGATGTAATTGACGTAACCCCTCTCCAAAAGTGCTGGCCTTGTGCCAAAATTTGAAATTAATATTTAGTTGTTGAGTAAGGCGGATGAATTTTAAGCATGAGGGGAAAATGTTTAGAGGCATTTAGCTCGTCTTCACGTTCTGAGTTCCAAGTCCGCCGAGGTCGACTTTGCCTCTCATCCTTTCAGGGTCATAAAATAAGTACCAGTTATGCATTAGGCGTGTTTCGAGAATTTATCAGTTCTTACCAACGTAACGTGTTAGGATCATTCTTTACCACCATCGCCTTCAAGTGAAGGAATCTCCTCACATTTTCTAAATGTCTTCACTTATTGTTTAATGCGCATGTGTTGTACGTGTGTGGGGCGGGGGTGGGGGTGAAGGGAGTCTATGTATGCTTCAAGTGTTTGTGTACGAATGCGCACGTGAGAGTTGTCTTGTGATTCAAATAGAAGCAAACAAACGAAGAAATGAGAGCCATTAAGATTGTTTCTAATTCTGAGACAAGGTCAGCAATTTTGAGAAGAGAGAGAGAGAGAGAGAGAGAGAGAAGTCGATTACACCCATCCCAGTGCTCAGCTTGTACTTTTTATATTGACCCCGAATGGGTAAAAAGCAACGTTGATATCTGTGGGATCTGAACTCAGCGTAAACAACCCGAAAAAAAATGTTGTTCAGCATTTTCACCGACGTGCTAACGATTCTGCCAGCTCGCCGCCTTAATAATAATAATAATAATAATAATAATAATAATAATAATAATAATAATAATGAATAATAATAATAATATAATTATATAATGATTATAATAATAATAATAATAATAATAATAATAATAATAATGATAATAATAATATAATTATAATTATAATAATAATTATAATAATAATAATTATAAATAATTATAATAATAATAATTATAATAATAATTATAATAATAATAATTATAATAATAATTATAATATTAATAATTATAATAATAATTATAATAATAACAATAATAATAATAATAATAATAATAATAATAATAATAATAATAATAATAAAAGATGGGCTACAGCCAATATTCTGCTCAATACCACAGATTTGCTTGTCAGTTATTTGACCTTAACCAGTTGAGCATGTCCCTTAGTGGCTGACGATATATGCATCTCTGATCATGAGCAGAAGG
Source organism: Octopus sinensis (assembly GCF_006345805.1). Lineage (NCBI taxonomy): Eukaryota > Metazoa > Mollusca > Cephalopoda > Octopoda > Octopodidae > Octopus > Octopus sinensis. Next base: position 435 of record NW_021836472.1, on the reverse strand, counting down.
AGTGGGGGAGCATCATAGCCATGTGTTGAGAGGAATTCTTTGGGGTTTGGATAATTCACCTCTGGAAACAAGGATGTTTCGTTCAACATCCTTAAACAACCCTTATTCAGGGACCTTTTGAGCGGTATGGGTTACTCGACCTGAAGAAAATTCTAACTGGGCCCCACCTGCAAGGTCATGTGCTGTTTATCTTGATATGAGATCACCATGTCGCGCACATATGGTTGTGATGCATGTGTCTGATGTACCCTTACCAGACGGGTAGTGATGGTGGGTATTCTGGGTTTCGTATATTTTACGCCAGTGTCACTTTGATGACATGTGCTGCTCTCTCACTCAAAAAGAAGAAGAAATGGCTGCGGCGTCGCCGGTGGCGGCTGTGTTGTTGTTGTTGTTGCTGTTGTTTTGGTGGTGGTGGTGGTTGTGGTAGTAGTT
>NW_021836471.1:20000-24045 GCF_006345805.1 Octopus sinensis | reverse complement strand
CGTTTGTGCGGATAATTGAAATTAAAACATTATTGGTGAATTGAAGAAATGGAGCTGAACGCAGATTGAACAGAAATCGTTTTATTTCATTCTACACGTGTTTCGAAAGGCAGGATTTTGGTAATTTGTGCCTTTCGAAACACGTGTAGAATGAAATAAAACGATTTCTGTTCAATCTGCGTTCAGCTCCATTTCTTCAATTCACCAATAATGTTTTATTATAGATATATATATATATATATATATATATATATATATATATATATATATATATATATGCATACATATATACATATACATATATAATATACAGACGCCTTGATAGATCGTTACCCACTACACACAATTTTTTCTCTCCTTGTTTTTTTCTGTGTCACTTTCTGTAGAAGAGCGTAGGCTGGAAACGTAAAAGACTTTTCTATTCCTGAGCGTTATACTAATACATCTGTTTGTTTTGTACACCACCTGTCTTCGTCTTTTGTTGTTTTTTCGTAAACTCTCCTTATACATATATATATATACATATGTGTACATGTGTGTAAATGTATATATATGTGAATATATATTTTTTACGAATTTCTAAAGGCTATTCGGCTCCCAATCGAAAGCCATGAGTTCGATTCCCTGTTGCGTGTTGTATCCTTGAGCAAGGTACTTTATTTCACGTTGCCCCAGTCCACTCAGTTGGCAAAAATGAGTAGTACCTGTATTTCGAAGGGGTCAGCCCTGTCACATTCTGTGTCGCACCGAATCCCACTGAGAACTACGTAAAGGTTAAAGGTGTCTGTGGAGTACTCAGCCACTTGTGCGTCAATTTCACATGCAGTCGCTTCCATTCATAGAACCAACTGGAAGACTCGTCGTCGTTACCGACGGAGTACCAGATACACATAAATTTATATGCATATTTTTATACACACATAGCAGATGCGAACGCACACACACATATATATGTGTGTGTCTATGTCTGTGAGTTCGTGTGAAGGCGCCTGGCTCAGTGGTTACAGTGTCGGGTTCACAATCGTGAGGTAGTGAGTTCGATTCCTGGGCTGAGTCGTATGTTGTATTCTTGAGTGACATTTTATTTTTCTAAACCTTGCTCCAGTTCACCCAGATATGAGTTCCGATGTTACTGATACCAACCTGTATTGGCCTTTGCTTTTCCTTTGGAAAACATTGGTGATCTGAAGAGAGGAGGCTGGTATGCATGGGCGACTGCTTGTCTTGCATGAACAACCTTGCCCGGACTTGTGCTTTGGAGGGGAACTTTCCAGGTGCAATCCCATTATCATTCACAACTGAAGACGTTCTTTATCACTTATATTTATCTTAAAACATTTCACAACGACATGCCAACCATCAGAATCAGAACAGATCACACAATCACTATACTAGAACCCCAGGAGAACCCAGATTAAGACAACTGAGACCCCACACACATATAAAAATAGGTCAAAAGCTAAAACAGCTAACAATAACGGGCGATATTATCCACCTCTAATTTCTAAAAATATACATATATGTATGTATGTATGTATGTATGTATGTATGTATGTATGTATGTATGTATGTATGTATGTATGTATGTATGTATGTATGTATGTATGTATGTATGTATGTATGTATGTATGTATGTATGTATGTATGTATAGAGAAGTCTACATAGATGAATCGATATATTATATACTATATATATATATACATATTTGCAAATATACAAACGCATAAATATGTATATATATATGTGTGTGTGTGTGGTGTGTGTGTGTGTGTGTGTGTGTGTGTGTTTGTGTGCATGTGTGTGTGTGTGTGTGTGGTTGGTGTTTTCCGCTTATATTTTTGCGTTTCATCTTATCGGTTTATAATAATAAATCGGATATAAGAGACTTGTTGAAAAGATAGGTAGTTATATTCTTAGGTATGTAAGTAGGTAGGTGGGCAGGTAGGTGGATAGGTAGGTAGATAGGTAGGTAGGTAGGTATGTAGGTAAGTAGGTAGGTAGGTAGGTAGGCACGTAGGCAGGTAGGTAGGTAGGTAGGTAGGTAGGTAGGTAGGTAGTAGATAGGTAGGTAGGTAGGTAGGTAGGTAGGTAGGTAGGTAGGTAGGTAGGTAGGTAGGTAGGTAGGTAGGTTGGTAGGTAGGTAGACTGATAAATATGTAGGTAAATATATGCTTACGAACGTATATGGATAGCTGAAATGCCGGGTGTATGTGTATGACTTTGGTGGATGTGTTCATAACCATGAGGATAGGCGATATCTTGTGCTGATAGTTACGCGGGTACTTTGGAAGTTGGATTGATAAGCTTATGGGTTTGTCATTTGTGCGGAATGTCGGGTGGACGGAATATCGGGTGGACGGAATCTTGGGTGGACGGAATCTCGGGTGGACGGAATCTTGGGTGGACGGAATCTCGGGTGAACGGAATCTCGGGTAGACGGAATGTCGGGTGGACGGAATATCGGGTGGACTGAATCTCGGGTGGACGGAATATCGAATTTTTTTTTAATATATGGGTACGTATATGATGTTCGTTTGATAGCTATTTTGGTAGGTAGGTGTCTAAAATATTTTATTCCTACATTCAAATTTGTCGGTGTAAACAGATTCTACTTAAAACCAGACAATCAGACGCTCTTCAAGACTGGAAGACATCATAGCACATCACACAATACCAACACGATATCGCACTTACCACTCTGTACCGGAACCATACCAGCGCCATACCGCAACACCTGCCGTTCTAAATAACAGTGATTCTTCTAAGACAAACCTCACCACCAACCACCACCATCATCACCATCACTACAGAAGAAAACAAACAATATCATTCACATCTCGCTAAACCCTACAATTATTATTAGTATGCAAATATCATTGATGTTGTTTAAATGTTGTCAACACATCGTCACGTCGTAATGTCATCAGATTTTTATTGACACTAACAGAAAAAAAGAGATGTAGACTTGGGTGTGTTTTTATTTGAAATAAATATTGTTTTATGAGTCGTTCTTATCAGGAACTGCGTTCTGGTTGCGTACGTCTAATGTTTTATATATCACGTTATAGTGATGAAGAGGAGGGGGAGGACGAAGAGGAGAAGGAGGAGGATGAGAAGGAAGAGGATGAGAAGGAAGATGAGGAGGAAGACGACGAAGAGGAGGAAGACGACGAAGGAGAGGAAGAGGAGAAGGAGGATGAAGAGGAGAAGGAGGATGAAGAGGAGAAGGAGGACGAAGAGGTAAAGGAGGACGAAGAGGTGAAGGAGGAGGAAGAGGAGAAGGAAGAGGAAGAAGAGGTGAAGGAGGACGAAGAGGTGAAGGAGGACGAAGAGGTGAAGGAGGACGAAGACGTGAAGGAGGACGAAGAGGTGAAGGAGGGGGAAGAGGAAAAGGAGAAGGAAGAGGAGAATGAAGTGGAACATAGCTATAATGATGACAACGACGACAACAATGACGATGATGACGATGAAGATGATGGCGATGATGATGATAATGATGATGGTGGTGGTGGTGGTGGTGGCTATGGTGGTGGCTATGGTGGTGGCGGTGGTGACGATGATGATGATGACGCGACGACAACGAATACGACGACGACGATGATAATAATGATGATCATGATGATGATGATAGCGCGATGACGACGACAGGGTGATGGTAGTGGTGGTGATGGTTGTGGTGGTGGTGACCGTTATGGTGATGGTGATGGTTGTGGTGGTGGTGATCGTTATGGTGGTGTTGATGATTATGGTGATGGTGATGGTGATGGTGATGGTTGATTTTCATTTTTTTTCATAAACTCTTATATCACGTGTTTAACAAGTGTTTATTATTAGTTTTTCTTCTTTTTTAACTGCATGGCTGTGACATATTGTCCCGTTTCATGTTTCTTGGTGGGAGACATCACAGGTAGGCGAAAGTATTCAATCATCCATCACTCGTCTTGTCTTGTCCCTTAAAGTCATAAGTAATATCTTGGGAAGCGTTCGAAGAAAACAATAACGATGTTGAAGATAATAATAATAATAATAATAATAATAATAATA
>NW_021836471.1:12500-17500 GCF_006345805.1 Octopus sinensis | reverse complement strand
GAGTCCCTGCAAAACAAAATATATCAGGCGCTACTCCTTCTCTTCTTCTTTCTTTGCTAAAGCCATACATGTGTGCCAATTAGGTATTTTCTTTTTTTATATATTTTTTCTTTTTTTGGCATTTGGGTTTTTTGGGGTTTTTTTAGCAAAAATTACACCACCTACGGTTTCTTATAAAAGAGCCAGAAATACCGATAGATGTTTTTCTTTTCGTTTCTTTTCTTTTTTTTTCTTTTTAGCATGCATGAATGAATAGCTGGATATTGCAATACAAAGAACTCGGATGTGTACCTAGTGGCCCAGTGAACCAGTTCAAACCTTAGCAGCAGCAGCAGATTCGACAAACAGATAAGATCACGTGAACAACTAAGATGAAACTATTTAACGAAAAGAAATAGAATTTTTCTCTGAAACTTAATATCGTAAATAAGTATATACAGAATTTATTTTGAATTTGTTTTGAATTTATTTTATTTTTATTATAACTCTTCCTTATCTCTTTCATCTTTCTTCTTTATTTTTCTTCTTTTTAGTTATTCATTTCTTTCTTAATTCTTATTACTGTATTTTCTTTCGTTTCTTCCTCTTATCTTCTCTATTCAGTTTTTTTCTTTCCTTTAACGTTCTTAATTTTTGTCTGTCTTTTATTATCTATTTTATTTGTTTTCATCGTCATCTTTTTTTCCTTCTACTTTCTTTAATCTTCCACATCCTCTTCTTCTTCTTCTATATCATCATCTTAATCATCATCAACATCTTCCTCCTCTTCTTCCTCGTCATCATCAACGTCGCCAATACCATCCTCATCTTGATCAGCATCCTGCCTTCCTCCTCCGCTTCCTCTTCCATCTCTTTCTTCTTTATCATCCATCCTCCTATTCCTATCCTCCTCCTCCATCTCCTCTTCTTCATCTTTATCTTCTTTGCCGTCGTCATCTTCACCATCCTCACTCTCAACACAATCAACAACCATCCTCTCCGCATCCACCTCCCTTTTCTTCACCTTCTTATAGATCTTCCAATTCTCCTCCCCTTTCTCCCCTCCCATTCATTCCCTTTCTCTCTCATCTTTAGTTCCTTTAAAATGCTTACACTATTCTCAACTTATCCTCCATTTTCTTCCTACGTAATAGTCTTTGTATCGTTATTTCTTTCACGGATGCCATTAATCCAAAGTAACTCAAAAGAGATTCTGAGACTTCTAAAAGACCAACAAGCTGGAAAATTTGATCACTTCATCTCAATGTAATTTATCCGAAGATGTAAAAAAAGAAAAATTAATCCTTATTTTATTATATTTTTATTGCATTTTCTCCTCGGATAAAAACGGAGGAGATTTGCAAAAGGAAGAAAAAAATTCCCCTCGCCCCCCCCCTACCTCGAGGCACTTACGCTTACAAACTACATAACGTTCGTTCTAATTTAGACTTCCTTCCTAAGTATTTCTTCTTCTTCTTCTTCTTTTTCTTCTTCTTCTTCTTCTCCTTCTTTTCCTTCTTCATCATCTCTTTCTCCTTCTTATTCCTATAATAATAATAATAATAATAATAATAATAATAATAATAATAAAAATAATAATAATAATAAGGGTTATAACGATGATAATCGTTTATACTAAATGCACAAGGTCTGAAATTTGGTGTGAGGGTCCACTCGATTATATTCATGCCAGTGTTTCAATAATAGTAATAAGTCCTTGTCAAATCTGAATATATATGTATATATATATATATATATATATATATATATATATATATTAAGGTATGTAGAAAAATACAACATGGACAAGAATGTATAACTCCTAGAAGACGACACAACAAACATGGACAGGACATTCGAACCCCTCAGTCTTCAGTCAAGAACCGGATCATCGTAGCAATTTCGGCTGATTAATCTCGAGATTACTAGATCACGGCCAGCCCTCCAAGAAAAACTAAGCAACGAGCATTAGAAAAACTAAGCTGGAAGCGTAGACTTCCTGGAAGAAGGATCGAATGCATACGAACACCAGGACAGCAAAAGGGACAGATATAAAAAAAACAAAAAACAATAATGGAATACAGAAACATGAAATACAGAAGCATTAACGGTGAAAACAACAAGTGTCTTACGACTGATAACAAGCAAACAAATTTTTTCTCTGGCGCATTGGAAGAAGCCTTTATAGCGGCGGACGAAAAACAACGATGTTAACACGACGAGGGTCAGGAGCTGAAAGGCAGATTTCGGCCAACAGTCACGTGACAGAGAAGAGGGAAAAGAAAAGAAAGAGAAGCAAAGGAAGAGAGAGAGAGGACGGGACAAAACGCAACAAAGAGAGAGAAGAGAGAGAAAGAAGGGATCAGAGAGGAGAAGGGATGGGTGTCGAAGAATGACCTGTGAGTGCAGAGCGAGACAAAGAAATAGGAGGGTAAAGAGAAGAGAGAAAAAGAGATGAGTAGAGAGAGAGAGAGAGAGAGAGAGAGAGAGAGAGAGAGAGGGGGACAGATCAAGTAAAAATGAGAGAGAGAGGGAGACAAAAAGAGAGTCGTACCAATTATTAAGAATATGTGCTCACATTAATGATAAGGTGGGTACGGGGCGCCTGGAATATATGTTAAGGTATGTAGAAAAATACAACATGGACAAGAACGTATAACTCCTAGAAGACGACACAACAAACATGGACAGGACATTCGAACCCCTCAGTCTTCAGTCAAGAACCGGATCATCGTAGCAATTTCGGCTGATTAATCTCGAGATTACTAGATCACGGCCAGCCCTCCAAGAAAAACTAAGCAACGAGCATTAGAAAAACTAAGCTGGAAGCGTAGATTTCCTGGAAGAAGGATCGAATGCATACGAACACCAGGACAGCAAAAAGGACAGATATAAAAAAAACAAAAAACAATAATGGAATACAGAAACATGAAATACAGAAGCATTAACGGTGAAAACAACAAGTGTCTTACGACTGATAACAAGCAAACAAATTTTTTCTCTGCCGCATGGAAGAAGCTTTATAGCGGCGGACGAAAAACAACGATGTTAACACGACGAGGGTCAGGAGCTGAAAGGCAGATTTCGGCCAACAGTCACGTGACAGAGAAGAGGGAAAAGAAAAGAAAGAGAAGCAAAGGAAGAGAGAGAGAGACGAGGGAAACGCAACAAAGAGAGAGAAGAGAGAAAGAAGGGATCAGAGAGGAGAAGGGATGGGTGTCGAAGAATGACCTGTGAGTGCAGAGCGAGACAAAGAAATAGGAGGGTAAAGAAAGAGAAAAGGAGGATGAGTAGAGAGAAGAGAGAGAGAGAGAGAGAGGGGGACAGATCAAGTAAAAATGAGAGAGAGAGGAGACAAAAAGAGAGTCGTACCAATTATTAAGAAATGTGCTCACATTAATGATAAGGTGGGTACGGGGCGCCTGGAATATATGTTAAGGTATGTAGAAAAATACAACATGGACAAGAACGTATAACTCCTAGAAGACGACACAACAAACATGGACAGGACATTCGAACCCCTCAGTCTTCAGTCAAGAACCAGATCATCGTAGCAATTTCGGCTGATTAATCTCGAGATTACTAGATCACGGCCAGCCCTCCAAGAAAAACTAAGCAACGAGCATTAGAAAAACTAAGCTGGAAGCGTAGATTTCCTGGAAGAAGGATCGAATGCATACGAACACCAGGACAGCAAAAGGGACAGATATAAAAAAAAAAAAAAAAAAAAAAAAAAAACAATAATGGAATACAGAAACATGAAATACAGAAGCATTAACGGTGAAAACAACAAGTGTCTTACGACTGATAACAAGCAAACAAATTTTTTCTCTGGCGCATTGGAAGAAGCCTTTATAGCGGCGGACGAAAAACAACGATGTTAACACGACGAGGGTCAGGAGCTGAAAGGCAGATTTCGGCCAACAGTCACGTGACAGAGAAGAGGGAAAAGAAAAGAAAGAGAAGCAAAGGAAGAGAGAGAGAGACGAGGGACAAAACGCAACAAAGAGAGAGAGAGAGAGAGAAAGAAGGGATCAGAGAGGAGAAGGGATGGGTGTCGAAGAATGACCTGTGAGTGCAGAGCGAGACAAAGAAATAGGAGGGTAAAGAAGAGAAAAAGAGGATGAGTAGAGAGAAGAGAGAGAGAGAGAGAGAGAGAGGGGGACAGATCAAGTAAAATAAGAGAGAGAGAGAGGGAGACAAAAAGAGAGTCGTACCAATTATTAAGAATATGTGCTCACATTAATGATAAGGTGGGTACGGGGCGCCTGGAATATATATATATATATATATATATATATTAAGGTATGTAGAAAAATACAACATGGACAAGAACGTATAACTCTTAGAAGACGATACAATAAACATGGACAGGACATTCGAACCCCTCAGTCTTCAGTCAAGAACCGGATCATCGTAGTAATTTCGGCTGATTAATCTTGAGATTACTAGATCACGGCCAGCCCTCCAAGAAAAACTAAGCAACGAGCATTAGAAAAACTAAGCTGGAAGCGTAGATTTCCTGGAAGAAGGATCGAATGCATACGAACACCAGGACAGCAAAAGGGACAGATATAAAAAAAAAAAAAAAAAAAAAAACAATAATGGAATACAGAAACATGAAATACAGAAGCATTAACGGTGAAAACAACAAGTGTCTTACGACTGATAACAAGCAAACAAATTTTTTCTCTGGCGCATTGGAAAAAGCCTTTATAGCGGCGGACGAAAAACAACGATGTTAACACGACGAGGGTCAGGAGCTGAAAGGCAGATTTCGGCCAACAGTCACGTGACAGAGAAGAGGGAAAAGAAAAGAAAGAGAAGCAAAGGAAGAGAGAGAGAGAAGGGGGACAAAACGCAACAAAGAGAGAGAAGAGAGAGAAAGAAGGAATTAGAGAGGAGAAGGGATGGGTGTCGAAGAATGACCTGTGAGTGCAGAGCGAGACAAAGAAATAGGAGGGTAGTGGAAGACTAGACCAAAGGATCAGAGGAAAGAGAAGATGAATAGAGAGAAAAGA
>NW_021836471.1:0-2500 GCF_006345805.1 Octopus sinensis | reverse complement strand
TCGGAGGATCGCGGTTTCGATTCCCAGACCGGGCGTTGTGTGTGTTTATTGAGCGAAAACACCTAAAGCTCCACGAGGCTCCGGCAGGGGTTGGTAGCTACACCTGTTGTACTCTTTCGCTCCAACTTCCTCTCACTCCTGTTTCATGGGTAACGCTATGATGGACTTGCGTACCGCCCATCTGGAAGGAACACATACGCCATAGAAATCGAGAAACTGGGCCCCTGAGCCTGGCTAGGCTTGAAAAGGGCGCATAAAAGAAAAAAATAGCATGGTAACAGGGCTGGGGTTAGATTTTAATTGTTTGGCTCAGAATTGGTCAGAAGTTAAACAAGAAGGCCACATTGGATGACGTTGTGAAAGCTCCACGAGGCTCCAGCAGGGGGTGGTGGCGACCCCTGTTGTACTCTTTCGCTCCAACTTTCTCTCACTCTTTCTTTCTGTTTCCTGTCCCCGACTTCCTACGCAAGCGCTGAGACTGGATGCGCATTCATCCATCCGTCGATGCTCTCGGTGTCGGGGATTGACCTGCTTTCTCTTCTGCGGGTCTTTCGAATAGCAAAGGACCACGTTTCGGACTTCTCCCATCATGCGAGCTCTGGGATGAAGACCGTTCGCTCAACAGCAACAACAACAGCAGCAACAGCAGTAGCAGTGGAGGTGCAATGACCCAGTGCAACGGACTCGCGGTCGTAAGAACGCGGTTTCGATTCCCGGACCGGGTATTGTGAGTGTTTATTGAGCAAAAACACCTAAGCTCCACGAGGCTCCCGCGTGTGGTGGGTGGATCTTCAAGTTGCCACACGCATTCTTAGTAGCTTAGAGTAGGCTCGAATTAGAGAGTATTCTTTGTGGCTAACGGCGTGAATCCTGATTGGAAGAAGCAGAAAAAAGAAGAAAAAAGGTCTTACCGCTGTTTCCAGGATATATATTATATCATTTCATTTTTTGATATTGTTTTTTCTCGAATAAGAAATCCTCACTGGGTCCTAGACATTTGTCTTCTGCGGTCACGCCAAGTGACTCACTTAACTGTGAGACTTGTTGTTTTGGAGGGTATGTTTGCACGTGTGTTTGTGTGTATTTTCTATGTATGTGTGTGTTTGTGTATGTATTTGTACGTGTATTTGTGTGTGTATACTTGTGTGTGCGCGTGTATATGTTTCTGTGTGTGTGTTTGTATGGGTGTTTGTGAGTGTGTGGTTGCATGTGTTTTTTGCATCTGTATGTGTGTGTGTGTTTGTATGTATATGTGTTTGTGTATGTGTGTATGTGTATGTGTGTGTGAGCGTTTGTGTGTGTATGTATGTTTGCGTGAGTTTGTGAGTGTGTATTTGTGCGTGTATTTGTGTATATGTGTGTATATGTTTCTCTCTGTGTGTATATGTTTCTCTCTCTCTCTCTCTCTCTCTCCTCTCTCTCTCTCTCCTCTCTCTTCTCTCTCTCTCCTCTGAGTATATTTGGCTGTCGGCTTCATTGGATTATGGCATGAAAATAAGGACAACGGAAACCAATGAAGTTATAATAGATACCATGTAAGATAAATTCTTGAGTTATTGAACACGTTTTCACTACGACAGATAAACAAATACATCGTTGCAAATGCGACCGACTCCGAATTAAAAAGGGAAAAAGTTTTTCAGAAGTGGCATGAAATTAGAAGACTGATTTTTGGAGGATTACAGAGAAGATATGTTTCTGTCTCAATGGGCGTCATCATCACAGCAGTTGTCCTACTTTAACTCGAACAAGGATAAGATTTTGGCTTTTACATAAAGACTAACAATCTTGCTAAGTGTAATTTTCAGAATAAAAATTTACTAAGGGAAATTATTCAGAATTGCCACAGGCATGTTAAATCTAATGTAAGTTAGATAACATACAAGATACTTCATTTCTATTTGAAGGCACAATCTTCACTTGAAGTGAAAGGCAAACAAATGCCTGTGGCAATTGCAAGTGACTCCGAATGACAAAGGGAGATGATCAGAGGAATCAAGAAATCTCCAGAATTGAAATGTCACTCAGAAAAAGAAACAGCCCCACCTAAAATTTATGGACATGTGTGTATTTGAACACGAGCACACACACAAATACACACACATAATCATATAGATATATATATAATATATATATATATATACATGGATATAAGCATATATTTTTATAGACATATATATATACATATACATATATATATATATATAGCTATATATAGAGAGAGAGATGAGAGAGAGAGAGAGAGAGAAATACATATATTTATATATATGTGTGTGTATGTATGTATATACAATTATATATATATATTATAAATATACCCCCATACGTATTATGTGTATGTTTAAACATATGCACATATATATAATTATTATATAAACACACATACACTCGCGACACACACACAACACACTCTCACAATATAATATATGCATGTATATTATACATACATATATCTTTTTATATATGAAAATATATATGTGTATATATATATATATATATG
>NW_021836470.1:7500-24048 GCF_006345805.1 Octopus sinensis | reverse complement strand
AAATTTTCCTTATTTGTTACGATGTGAGTCGTCTTCCTCCTCCCCTTTTTCTACCAACCTTCTTAAATATTGTCACATTGTTCCTCCGCCCTGTTGCGTGTCTAACAGGGAATTTTCGTGATGCCTGTGTGAACTTTGAACGCGACAAGAATTTCCTTCTTTTCACATTTTTTACCATCTGCTTAACATATATATATTTACATACATATATACGTTTATTCATTCATTCATTCATTAATACATGCAAAAACATGTATTTTTGTGTATGCATGGTGTGTGTGTATGTGTGCGTGTGTATGAATGTATGTAAGGCCTTTTTGATATGACGTTTTATTTTTAGTTTATTCAACTTCATTTCTCTTTACCTTTCAAACCAGTTATCATATCATTATATTATTATTATTATTATTATTTTATTATTATTATCTTATTATTATTATTATTTCCTTATCATTATTATTATTATCATTATTCTTATTCTTATTATTACTTTATTATTGGATTATTTTATTATTCTTATTCTTATTATCCTTATTATTATTAATTATTATTATTCTTATTATCATTCTTATTATTATTATTATTATTCGTTATTATTATTATTATTATTATGCATTATAATTATTATTTATCATATTATTATTATTTTACTTTATTTATCATTAATTATTATTATTATTATTATTATATTATTATTATTATTATTATTATATTATTATTATTATTATATTATTATTATTATTATTCTTTGTTTGACTTTTGCTTTATGTCTGTACAAGTTGGCTCCAAGTCTCATCCAGAGACCTCAAGAGACAACAGGTTGAAGTTCTGTACCATATATTTGGGGGGGGGTTGGTGTTGTACTAGTGAATGTCTAATACATAAAAAAAAATAAAATTTAAAATTAAAAAAAAAAGTTTGTTTTAAACCAAACCTGGGGATTACATAGAGATTTTTGCGTAGGATATGAGCAGTTCCCATGAGCACTATCGTTTGAATTTCTGCCATTTTGGGGTTTCCTGGTATCTGAGTTAGGTAGCAATCAGTCCCTTTCGCTATCATTCCCAGGGCACCTATGACAACAGGTATTTTTTAGTCTTCAGCTTCCACATTTTGCTGATTTCTATTTCAAGATCTTTATATTTGCTCAGCTTTTGGTAGGTCTTGACAGATACGTTTATATCGATTGGGACAGTCATATCAATGAGGAGGCATGTTCTTTGTCTGAAGTCTTTCAATATGATGTCTGGCCTATTTGCATCTATCTTCCTGTCAGTTTGAATGGTGAAGTTCCAGAGGAGTGAGATGTGGTCATTTTCAAGCACAGGAGGTGGATTGTGTTCCCACCAGTTTTTTTCACGGGGCAAATCCAGGTTTTTGCAAATTACCCAGTGAATATATCGCGCAGCTCTATCATGCCTGTTGAGGTACTCTGTAGGCGCTAGAAGACTGCATTTGGAGACAACATGATCAATGGTTTCATTTTGTTGTCCGCATACACGACATGTTGGGCTACTGCCGTTCTTTAATATGTTGGCCTGGTAGTTTCTTGTTGGTAGGCATTGATCTTGAGCTGCTATGATAAACCCCTCTGTTTCAGATTCAGATTATTATTATTATCATTATCATTATCATTATCATTATCATTATCATTATCATTATTATTATTATTATTATTATCATTATTATTATTATTATTATTATTATTATTATTATTATTATTATTATTATTATTATTATATGTGTGACTTTTGCCTTACATTTGTACAAGTTGGCTCCAATCTCACCCAGAGACCGCAAGAGACAACAAGTTAGAAGTTCATGTTGGTGTTATGCGTAGGATGCCATATATTTGGTTTTGTACATAGTGTTGTTCTAGAGAATGTTTAAGAAACCATAAGAAATTTGTTTTAAAATTTTAGTTTATATGAACAGTATTTTGGGTAGGATATATGCAGTTCCCATGAGCACTATTGAATTTCTGCCATTTTGGTATTTCCTGGTATCTGAACTAGGTAGCAATCGGACACTTTTGCTATCATTCCCGGGGCACCTATGACAACAGGTATTGTTTTAGTCTTCAGGTTCCACATTTTGCTAATTTCTATTTCAAGATCTTGAAATACTTGCTCAGATCTTTATAATTGCTCAGTTTTTTGTAGGTCTTGACAGATGCGTTTATATCGATTGGGACAGACATATCAATGAGGAGGCATGATTTTTGCCTGGCCTGTTTGCATCTATCTTCCTGTCGGTTTGAATGGTAAACTTCCAGAGGAGTGAGATGTGATCCTTTTCAAGCACTGGGGGTGGTTTGTGTTCCCACCAGTTTTTATCATGCGGCAAGTCCAGGTTTTTGCAAAGTACCCAGCGAATATATTGTCCTGCTTTATCATGCCTAATGAGATACTACTACTACTACTACTACTACTACTACTACTACTACTACTACTACTACTACTACTACTACTACAGATGATGAAGGTTGGAGGGTATATCAGCTGAAACGTTGTGTTAACAACAAACAAGATGAGGACAATTATCCGTCAAATGTAAATAATTTATGGTAATTTCATATCAAGATAAATAGCGAATGACCTTGCAGGTGGGACCCAGTTAGAATTTTCTTCTTGTCGAGTAGCCCATCCTGCTCAAAAGGCCCCTGGGTAAGAATTTTTTAAGGATATCGAACGAAATACCAATGTTTCTTCAGGTGAATTATTTTAGCTCCAAATAATTCATTTCAACACATGGCTATGATGCTTCCCCACTACTTCTTCTTGTGATCAGTGATGCACATATTGTCAGCCCCCAATGGACATGCTCAACTGGTTATGGACAAACAACTGACAAGCAAATCTGTGATATTGAGCAGAATATTTGTTGTAGCCCATCTCTTACGGTTAAGATAAGGAACCATGAGAGCCAGTATCTGGTATTGCATCAGGGCATTTATTATTATTATTATGATAATTCTTCTTCTTCTTCTTCTTCTTCTTCTTATTATTATTATTATTATTATTATTATTATTATTATTATTATTATTATTATTATTATTATTATTATTATTATTATTATTATTACTATTATTATTATTATTATTATTATTATTATTATTATTATTATTATTATTATTATTATTATTATTATATTATTATTATTATTATTATTATTATTATTATTATTATTGTATTCCATCGAAGTCGATTTTGCCTTTCAATTCAGAATCAATGAACTATGCACTGGGGTTCTCAAATAGTTCCCATCTTTTGTATGCATTTTAACTTTAGATTTCAAATAGACCTTTCATATCTAGATTTTACTATTTGTCTCTAAATTTAAAAGCCAATTCAAACGGATTCGTTGTTTTGCCGATACATTTATTGGTATATTTTATAATTTGTCCATTCTATATCTATTCTTTTATTCATTTCTACAATCTTCCAAAGAACCTTCTTACATTCAATATCTTCTCTATGTCTTGTACTGCATGTTTTTTAGTGGTATAAACGCTATTTTTTACCTTCTCAATATCAGAGATAAATGAACGCTCATTCACTCTCCAACTGATTTATAGTCAAATGAGATATAAATGACAGCAATAAGAGATCCTAATTATGCGAAGTAATTACTCTCGTGTTTAATTGGAGACACAGCTATTAAAAACCAAATTATAGACTGTACGCCTTCAGCTATTTAAAGCTATTTTAAATTCTTCTTAGATCTTTGGTAAATTTTACGCACACAAACTGAAAGAAGCAAAATTGTTTCTAGATTAATTTAGCTGATTGTTAATATTTGATATGTACATTAGCATATATCAATTACGATGTTCATTACTGTAAAATTAATATACTGCTTCTAAACCACAACTTTTGCTGCTGCTGCTACTACTACTGCTGCCGCTGCTGCCGCTGCTGCTGCTGATACTACAGTGTGTATATACGTACGTACATACATACATGACTATGTCGTCTGTGCTTCTAAATTTAAGTGATCTTGTGTTGAGCAAGGGTGTTTGGAATATGTGTGCAAGTCACGGTGTTGCTGTCCAATTTTACTTCACAGGTCGTCTCTACCAGTAGTAATTTTCCTGTAACACACTATGTTAAGTTAATTATTTAATAGAATAATAATGTAAGATTACGGTTGCTTCGTGCATCGATTTGGTAAGTAGTAGACACCTGAACATGTGAAAAACCGAATCAACAGTCGAAATGTGAAGTGTGAAATACGTCTCTATTGGATGTTAACTTCTTGAAATTACAGATGACATCAATTTTCACACTTCAGACTGTAATACCCAACTATGTTGTCATTAGGAAGAAACTCGCTTTAGTTAAAGATGATTCTGCCGAGGCCTTTCGCAAATTTATCCATTTTGAAAGATAGGAAGTTATGAAGACAAAACAAAAAAAGATAACATGGATATATTTCTAATAAGTTGGGATTTACTGCTGCTAGTTGCTGCTATGAAATAGAGTGATTTGAAATTACAAAAGAAAAGGCTGGAGGCGGCAATAATAATAATAATAATAATAATAATAATAATAATAATAATAATAATAATAATAATAATAATAATAATAATATAATAATAATAATAATAATAATGATGATGATGATGATAATGATGATGATGATGATGGTGGTGGTGGTGGTGGTGGTGGTGGTGATGGTGATGATGATGGTGATGGTGGTGATGATGATGATGATGATGAAGAAGATGATGATGATGATGGTGGTGGTGGTGATGGTGGTGGTGGTGATGATGATGATGATGTGATGATGATGATGGTGATGGTGGTGGTGGTGGTGGTGGTGATGATGTGATGATGATGATGATGATGATGATGATGATGATGATGATGATGATGATGGAATAAACAAAGAGGCGAGAATCTTCATTCCTCTGAATTGGAAAGGAATAACTATGACCAGTGTTCGATGAAAAAGCTATAAATAGAGATCAAAGAATACAAGAGAAAGTAATAGCAATCTATTTTGTCTAGTGAGCCTCGGACAGTCACTATGCGAAAGCAACTGCAACATACGTTCAGAGGAGGTATTTTGTCAAAAGTGGACGCTGTAAAGATGAACCCATCTCTTAATGTCAATGTCGAAACGAATAGCAAAACCAAAAATGAGCGATGGACAAATAACAATGATTACAATGATTTACTCTACACTGCAACTTTCCCGAGAACATACGGGAATAAACTCATACAGTAAATACCGAATAAAATGAACAAATCCCACATGTGTCATAGAGGCCCGATTCCTCACTGCACAAAGACTGCACAATATAAACACTAATACAACTGAAGACTCTAGCCAAATCCCATTACAAAGCCTACCTATGCAATGCAATACTCCCCAAACGAAATAAACGGTGCACACGCCTCACAAACCCGAAAGCACAGCACCTGACGCAATAGAAATTTATTTCAGACTGCCAGATGTCGAATAATAATTGTGGTGATGACGATGCTGACGGACATTGCCTTATCTCAGTTTATAAGAGACTAGAGTTTGCCCAGAAACTCTTGTAGCAACTGCAAAAATGAAGCTAGACTATTAAGGGAAGGCCTCTCGCATGCAGTGGTTCAGTATAGATACAGACTAACAGCAGTTGTTCTCCTAAAACAGCGTCAAGATATAATAGAGTGAGGAGAAGGAAGTGGACCAGCGACATCGGGTCGAAAGCTTGCTGGATTTGGAGAAATGTAAGATTTCGTGAGACTTTTCTATTCAAATAGAAAAAAAATCTAGAATATTATTGACCAGATATAACACTAATACACAAGGAAAGGCGAAATTCCATACTAATTGACCCATCATGTTTGTCTGAGTCCAGGATCGTAAAGAAAGATGACGAAAAAATACTATACAATCCCTTAAAATTTGAAATTGCAAGAATTTGGTGTATGGAAACAGCAAAGATTGTGCCTATTATAATTGATGCATTGAAAATTGTAAGCAAATATATAAACAATTGGTTGAAGGAGACTGGAATAGAAGGTCCTTAGAGCTTGTACAGAAAATTGGCCTCTTAGGGACAGGAAATATCAGGAGTGATCCAAATACTTCAAAGACTATTGAATACTTGTGGGTATCTAAGGTTAATGGTAGTAATCTGCAACCTACATAAATCCTACAAGATATAAGACCGAACCCGAGTCAAATCAATAATAATATTAGTATATTCAGTGGATTACCAAGGAAATTTATTCTTGAAACAGATGTGTCAATAATCTTCATAGTTTCTCTCCAAATTGCAAATTAGTCAATTGCAGTCTCATAATCACATAATCAGAATGATAGTAAAAACTAAAGTGTCTAATCTAGAGTTAGAAGCTTTTGCACTAGTAGAATCTATGGAAAGCAAAACAACATTGAAACTTGTGACAGATGATGAAGGAATAACGTTTCTATTTTTATACTTGAGCTTATTCCGCTAAGATAAAAAATTAAGCTGTGTCGTTGAAAACTACAACTGTAAGAATTCTTATGCAAAATGTAATACCATTCAGAAAGAAGGCGCAATGTTATAAATGTTTTAAGTAAAATTATTGCACTTGCTGAAGAAAAATAAACCCGTGTCATATGATGAAAATATAGAAATGAACAACTCTTTTTTTATTTTGAGGCTACTCAAAGAATTTACTCATTACCCTGTTACATTTAACTTCAGAAAGAAATAAGAGAAAAAATGGCTGTTTATTTGAACCCATCTCTAATAGAAAGAATGATAAATTTTTAAAAAGCTATATTTTGTGATGCGAAGTACGAATTTTTCAGAGTACTTGAAGAATATACGCGTTACACAATCACACTTCACTTCAGAAGAAAAGAAAATACCTGCTTATTTGATCAACTATGATACGTCCCTATTAGAAAGAATGAAAAAGTTATATTTTCTGATGCGAAGTACAAAGTTTTTTAATATTATTTTCAAATTAATAATCATCAGACATTTCTTAGAAACCCTTTCTTATTTTTTTTTGCAGTGAGATTACGAAATCATTTGTACATGCGTACTGACTTGTAATAGAATAGCTTACTATAACAGATGGATGAAATGTATTAATTACTCCATAAAATCTGAAATGGAAAATACATTTATGTGGTTAGGGGTTCTTTGATATTATGGACTACAGCACACAAATTACATTTAAAAAATGTATGATCAGAATTATCAGAATGATCAGAAAAGGTAAAAGTTTGATAGGAAGTTTTTAAAGAAGTAATTTTGAAAAATATTTCGTTAACATTGTGAAAAGAAATTTTGAAAAGAAATTGAATTTCAGTTTGCATGCCGAGTTCTACATAAAATCAACGAGTTTATTTTCTTTGTTTTGTTTCGCTTTGTAATTTTCATTTTCCATGTACCCTCTTTCGACACATCTGTTTTACCTGAGATATATTATTCCGTTTAAGGAATTTATTTATATTTCCAATTTAAAATCAAAACTGAATTTTCAAACTCCCTATGAACTTGTACTTCAGAAACATCAATTTCATTCATCTAGCGTACAGAGTCATGAATTTTTACTGATCATTTCTGATCGAATTAATTTGATTTATGTAAAAGCGGTTAATGCTTATCAAGTATTCAGACAAAAAAATAAATAAATAAATAAAAATAAAATAATAATAATAAATAAATAAAAATAAAAATAAAAATAATAAATAAACGTAGCTTAGTGAATAAATATATTTCTCTGCTTATCATCATCATCACCGTCACTATAATCACCAAAAGTCTTTGTTGTTGTTGTCTTCTTCTTCTTCTTCTTCTTCTTCTTTCTTCTTCTTCTTCTTCTTCTCTTCTTCTTCTTCTTATTCTCATTATTATTATATTATTATTATTATTATTATTATTATTATTATTATTATTATTATTATTATATTATTATTATTATTATTATTATTATTATTATCATTATATTATGATTATCATTATTATATTCATTATTATTATTATTATTATATTATTATTATATCATTATTATTATTATTATATTATTATCATTATCATTATTATTATGATTATCATTATTATTATCATTATTATTATTATTATTATATTATTATTTTATTATTATTATCATTATTATTATTATTATTATTATCATTATTATCATTATTATTATTATCATTATCATTATTATATTATTATTATTATTATTATTATTAGTAGTAGTAGTAGTAGTAGTAGTAGTAGTAGTTGTAGTAGTAGTAGTAGTAGTAGTTGTTGTTGTTGTTGTAGTAGTAGTATGGCTATGTTTATTTTTCGTTTAAAGCTGCACAGAGACAACGATAATAGAATCAAAACCCTTGGCAAATATTAATGTAATAGAAAACGAAATAGTGTGAATATTAATTGATTCATTAAAATCCGATCATACCTCCATTGGTATTAATTTTTCAACCAGATTCATATGAAGGTAGCTTCATATTTATTCATTTTTCTCTCGCAACCGATTCGAAATAGACTGCAGTGATAAGAAGTTAATGACAAATACTGAGGATATTGGAATTCTATCATTCAAATCATAGCAAAAGTCGCAGAGGACAAATAGAAATATATTTGAATATTGGCTGTCCGTTAATTTGAATTTAGGGTATGAGTTAGATTTGGATCTAGGTGGGATGTGAAGCAACAATACTTGAAAATTGAATTATAACAGCATTCGTTTCTATCATATGAAGGGAAAAATGGATCATAGCGACTGCAGCGGCTGCAATTTCTTTCTGCAAAAGTTACGAACATTTTCTCACATACAAATTTAACCACACAAATATTTGCCCACATGCAAACTTATATGCATAAAGGTATATATTATATTTATACATATGTATGTGTGCATGTATATATATATATATATATATATATATATGCATATATTCATTTATATTATATATACATGTTTATATATATATTATATGTATATAAATAAATATATATACATACACACACACACACACACACACACACACATATATATATATATATATATGCATATATTCATTTATATTATATATACATGTTTATATATATATTATATGTATATAAATAAATATATATACATACACACACATATATATATATGCATATATTCATTTATATTATATATACATGTTTATATATATATATATATATGTATATAAATAAATATATATAACATATACATATATATATATATCTTATATATATGTATATAAATATATATATATACATATATATATATATATACATATATATATATATATATATATATGTATATAAATAAATATATATACATACACACACATATATAAATCTACATATGTGCATTTACATACATGTATACATACTAACTAATATATCTCAAAGAGAACCCGGTTGCAAAACGCTCAATTTCCAAAATAAAAAAAATGAGATTATCACGGTATGTTTCCCGAAGACTCGAAGAATACAGTAATATTGACATGAAGCGAAAAATCTCTTGGACTCGTGAACGCCACATCATACCGCACTACGAAGGCTATTTATTTGTGATCCAAGAACAGGAGAATGCTTCGAAAACTCTAATAAACAAAAGAGACAGTGAAGCTCCTGGAGCTCCAATATATAACGGAAAATGTTGATTATATCATATTTATATGGAAGACATTTCACATGGAAGACTAGCATGTGCCCAGAAATGTTATCTAGGTACTATTTACCTATGTGACACGATATTATCGTGAAAACCATATGGAATGCAGTTAGACATAAAAAAAACTCCTGGAATAAATATAGAGACTCTTCTTGTTATTGGATACATGCACAACCATCCACACAAGGAATACTGGTGTAACATTCCCATCAAAACATCTGTCAAGTATAAATATAACAGGTCGGATATTGTTGTTTGGTATATACAAGAAAAAGAACGCACTGCTATAAAGGCCAGCTGTCCTGATGATGTGAATACTTCTTTGCAAATCAAAGCGAAAGCGGACAACTATAGACAACTGCTTCGAAATCTCTGTCTTCTATATCAAGATTATAAATTCACATTTGCACCAATAATAATCGGTGGTACTGGGTTTGTGAGTAAATGGGGTTTTCAGAAAAGTAATGAACCAACCAACTCGCACATTACAAATACAATATGTAAGTGGAGTAGTAAAAAAAATATGCAAGACTTGCCTCAGGTTTTAAATAAGATATTGATTTTTGTTATCCCCATTCTAATGATGGAGCTTTGAATCGTTGTGAGAAACCAGCCCATTCCGCAGTGGAAGAATTTGAATAATTAAAAGTAGAAGTGAACATTCATACATACATGCATGGATACAACATACATGCATGCATACATACATGCATACATACAACATACATGCATGCATACATACATGCGTGCATACATACATACATACATACATACATACATACATACATACATACATACATGCGTGCATACATACATACATACATACATACATACATACATACATACATACATACATACATACATACATACACACATTATGGCTGCCCCCTCGTTATCGAGTATGGCCATTGCACGAAGTTTAACTGTTATTGGTGCTGTGATCGAATGTGACTTTTTAGCCCAGCTAAAGATCTACAATGTCTTGTACAGAATTGGTAACTAAAACCTTTACCGGTAATAGCCGGCTGTAAGTTGTAACTGGGCTTCATGTACCTTTGCATGTCGTTTAAGTCCTCCTGCCGGATTACACTCTCTTCCACATACCCGACAGATATGATTAGTATGGTGTGTAACACCACCACCAGTGGCCGGGTTGTCACTCATCTGTCTCACTTTATGACTACGAAGATGACTCTTGAGTCCAGCTTTACATACATACATACATACATACATACATACATACATACATACATACATACATACATACATACATACATACATACATACATAAATAATATATCATAATGGGACATCTGTTTACGATTATCTCTGCTCGACATAGAGTTTTGCGATCGTACATTCAGTTAATATTTAGTTGAATTAATCGGTGAATTGACTATTGTATATCAGAATGCACTCAGTACAAAATCATAAACATAAAGCAACAAATAATTCGGCCGGTCCTCACATCAGTTTTCCATAATTGTTCAGGCGTATAGCGCTAACCACGGAAAAATGATCCCATTAACTATAATTTGATATTATGTCTCATGAAACATTAAGTGATCTCGCTACCTCCTTTAAAACTTGGAGCCTTTCAGATAGGTCTTGCTTTCACTTTTGCTCTCTATTGCATTATGAAGTAAATTTATAGACAACAATTCCTGTTAGTAGCGCATCTCACATATGCAACAGACAAAGTGGGACACAGAGCTTCAGTTTTCCTTTAGGCGTCGTGTTAATGAATGTAGAGTTTCTTGATATCGACTTTCGGATGCATTTGATTTGACTCACATAAAAAAATTCTTTCATATTTTTCTGACTTTTGTGGTTGATCCGTCATTACTTGCGAAAAACAAAATGTAAAACGTTTGTCCTATATGATATTTCAGTAGTTACAAGTGTACTGTTGGTGTGGGGCTGAATATACTTGCATGATTTTAGGATTTCAGTTATGTTGTGCGAACAGGAAGCCGATAATATGTCTGCTATATAAATACAAGTGAATCTAGTTATCTATGTATGTTTAGCACAAATAGGCTCTGAAACGGTGAATCGTCCAGAAAAACGAATTTGATTTTCGAAATTAGCGTCCCACAGATAATGTCGTTTGTAAATAATAAAAAATATAACTTTCTACGAGAAATAACTCAACATTTAGATCGACAACTCTGCCACTCTATCAATCCCCGTCAATTTATCGCTCTCTCTATATATATTTACCATGCTCTTTGACGCTCACTCCCTTCGTATATTATTAACACTCATTCATAACTTTCATCACATACATTCTGTAATGCATGTGTATGTATGTATGTATGTATGTATGTATATATATATATATATATATATATATATATATATATATATATATATATATATATATATATATATAAATCAAATATAAATTAAAAGCAGAACACAAGGATATCGTGGTACACGTGTTTCAAACTTTATAAACAATCCGTTATTACATCAGTTTATTATTGATATAAAAGATGGTTTAAAGCTCTCTTAAAGCAATGTTTGGACTAACAATGTTTGCGGCTGAAGAGAGCTTTAAACCATCTTTTATATCAATAATACACTGATGTAATAACGGATTGTTTGTAAAGTTTGAAACACGTGTACCACGATATCCTTTGTGTTCTGCTTTTAATTTATATTTGATATATTCTCTCACCTCTGCCACTATCTGGAATATACATGTGCTTACACTTATCAAGTATTCACAAAATTTACAGTATGCATACAAACACGTGCGTACATACATTCATACATATATACGTAATACATACATACATACATACATACATACATACATACATACATACATACATACGTACATATGTGTAAACACAAGCGCACAAGCAAACAGACAAGAAGAACGCTGCTCCAAATGCGAACAGAGTCAACGACAAAGGAAGAGGTTGCAAGACGCAACGAAAATTTTAGGAAAAATAAATAAGAAAATGGATGGAAATCGAACCGGTGAGTGTGTTAATTAAAATAGAATGACTCTCCCCAGAACAATGATATATATATATATATATATATATATATATATATATATATATATATATATATATATACGTATTATTATTATTATATTATATTATTATTATATTATTATTATTATTATTATTATATTATTAGTAGTAGTAGTAGTAGTAGTAGTAGTAGTTGTAGTAGTAGAAGTAGTAGTAGTAGTAGTATTTGAAGAGAATCATTTAAGATGTAAATTACTGTGATTATGCATCGGTATGTTTCACGATCATACATACACGAATTAAATTATCATATAGCTGCTTCCCCAGTACGAAGGGCATTGTTACACTCAAACACAACCGACAGCCTACTCCTAGTTGTTACTGTCGAGATTCAGGAAGTTGTCCACTCGACCAGGAGTGCATGATTAAATCCGCCGTGTATGAGGCAGAAGTTATAGCAACGCTAGATGATAACTAACCGTAACGAAATATTTACATCAAGTTATGTGTAGGTTACTTCAAAAATCGCTATGTAAACTACGTGTCTTTCTTCCGCCTCAGGAACAGATATAAATCCACTAATTTGGCTTGCCACGTACAGAGCGTGATGTCTAACGTCACATCACATACAATAAAGTTGAAAATAGTTGAAAAATCCATGCTATATATTAATGGATCAAAATAATGCAAGCTACGCATAGCTGAAAAATCGCAGATCTTTTTCAGATCTAAGAACTCCACCGTACTGCTGAACTCTAGATCTGTATTTTCGGAGGAAGTAAACATGTGGATATGTCAAATTGGAAAATACCACCTCTAATGATTAGGCGGCTGTACCACAAACACTAGATGCCCGTTTGTTCTGCCTTTTTATGGCATTTCAGTAAAAGGGGTCATTTATCTACTTCACATCCATTTTTTTTTTTGCTTTATCTGTTTTCTTTTTTTCCTTTACATTTCGTTTTCTCTTGGTTTCACTCTGCGGTCTTTTACATCTATTTGCTTGCCTTTTCTTGTATTTTCTCTTATTCTTTCGTCCCGTCTTACCTTGTATATGTCATGTGAGCACAACTTGAAAAATGCATGAAGGCACTAGGTGTGTTATAAGATGCTGTCTGTGCTGTCTTCGTTGCATGAATCTATTAATAACTCTTGAAATTTTGTGTTCATTAAACCATATTTTTCTCATCAGGTGGAGTACATTTTTGTCGATCTTACCTCCACGGGATTGTATAATATACATACGTATGTGTGTTTGTGCGTATGTTTGTGTGAGTGTGTGTGTGAGTGTGCATATGTGCTTGTCACCCATCACCGCTCGATAACCGATGTTAGTAGGCTTTCGTCCCCGTAACTTAATAGTTCTGCGAAAGGTAAGATCGAATAAAAACTAGGCTTAAAATATAAGTACTGGGGTCGATTCATTCGATTCATTATAATGCGTACCTTAGCATTCCCTGTCATACAGCGTTCTCCAACCCTATATATTCCAATACAAAATATCACATCATATCACACATTTTTACTAAGCTCAGAGAAGTTTTAAAACAATATCTTATTTGCTGTTATAATTCTCAAGTTCCTTGCAAAATAGAAACTGCGACTATTTTGCCATTGTGAGCGAAACTTATAGAGACCAACAACAGTGCTTTTCCACTAACATCAGTCTATTCACCAACTTCAATGTTAACTTCAAAATTCTTCCTACTTTCGGAAATACGCTTCACAAAATTAGTTGACATATCCGCTATTCTTCTACAAATTGTATTATCAGACAAAAGAATTTTCATAACTTCTCGCTCGGCATCCCACCAAAGTTTCCACAATCAATCTTTCATCTATTGTATACAGTTACGTCTGCTGAGCTATCAATTCTGCCACTCGGTAAGATACAATCTTCATCTTATCTGAGACTGTCACTCGTTGGCATTTCTCTTGTTTCAAAAGACATTCAAAATATTGAACATACTTGTTTGTCTGTTATTCCTGTTTTGACAACAGATGTGTCTTAATCTTATATGGGACTATATTGGAATTGTAAAGATTCTGTCTATAATTTAAACACGTAAGACGAAGGATGGTATTATGTCCAGTTTACAAGAACCCCAGTTTCATATTGTTAGCTTGTTTACAAATCACTACCAGGATAGCGTTCTTCAAAACGGTTCCGACCCTAAATGCAGATTCTGCGACACATTTGACGGAACAATAGACCATCGCATCTTGGGATGTCCAGTGCTGACACCAAGCGAATACAAAATACGCCACGATAGGGTAGGACAATATTTACGTTGGAAAATATGTAAACACTACAAAGGCAGTACTCCTGCTTACTGGTATAAACGTCATCCTGAGACATTCGTTGAAGGTAAAAATGTCACTATCCTCTGAAATTTTCCAGTCAACACTGACAGAATGACTCAGACTAATCGATCAGACATAATCATTAAAGAGTGAGAAGAAAACACTTGTGACTAAAAGATGTAAGTGTTCCCACTGATTGATATATATCTGTAAAGGAATTTGACAAATTAAGTAAATAAAAGGACCTGGAAATTGAAATACAAAGCATGTAGCATCTTAAAGTGAGAATTGTTCCTGTTATAGTGGGTACCCTAGGTATGATAAAAAAAAGGTGGGAATGCGATCCCAGGAAAACCACCCTAACAATTTAAATGCATGTATTGTATTATATGAAGATATTTGGCTACTGCCACTGCCACTGCCACTTGTCCTCTCCAAGATTTCATTCAAACTGTAACATCTCTCATCCCCCACTCGCCCCAGGACGCTGAGTGTGTCTCGGCAAGTGAATATAAAAAACATGCAGATTAAAAAAAATAATAATCCCTTCTAATATAGATACAAGACCTGGAATTTCATGGGAGGAGTTAAGTCGATTATATCCACCCCAGTACTCTACTGGAACTTAATTTCTTGACCCCGAAAGTATGAAAGGGAAAGTTGATCTCGGCGGAATTTGAATTTAGAATGTAGCGACGGCTGAAATACTGCCAAGCTCGGTGTGCTAACAATTCTTTTCTACTCGATCAGATCGACCCCGGTACGCAACTGGTACTTAATTTATCGACCTCGAAACGATGAAAGGCAATGACGACTTCTGTGGAATTTGAACTCAGAACGTAAAGACAGAC
Organism: Octopus sinensis; assembly: GCF_006345805.1. Classification (NCBI taxonomy): domain Eukaryota; kingdom Metazoa; phylum Mollusca; class Cephalopoda; order Octopoda; family Octopodidae; genus Octopus; species Octopus sinensis. The sequence goes on along the minus strand of NW_021836470.1, from coordinate 8,258 downwards.
GACATATCGCTAAGCATTTCGCCCGGTGTGCTAACGTTTCTGCCAGCTCGCCACCTTTGAAATATAGTGCCCAGTAGAACTTTTACAAAAGGTCTCCCTCCTTGGCACGACCAGAATAATAGCGGAAAAGAACAAATAGCATGATACTGTCTGGGAACAATGAGCAAAAATCTCGAGAAGTACGTTGAACAAATAGGGGCTGCAATAAGGTTGGAGCACTTGCAGAAAACAGCACTACTTGGAACCGCTCGAATACTCCGGAAGTTGCTTGAAAAATAAGAGGTATTAGCTTTGTTCACTGGTAGGGAACAGCTGACACTGTAGTACATCTCCAGCGTTAGAAGCTGTGCAAAGGCAATAATAATAATAATAATAATAATAATAATAATAATAATAATAAATAATAATAATAATAATAGTAATAATAATAATAATGTGCCTAGTGTACCCTTATCGGAGGGGTAGTCATGATGGGCATACTGGGCTTCGTATATATTACCCCAGTGTCACTTTGATGGCATGCACTGCTCTCTCATTCAATAACAACAACAACAACAACAACAACAATAATAATAATAATAATAATAATAATAATAATAATATAATAATAATAATAATAATAATAATGATGATGATGATTGCTGCAAGAACAATGATAATAATAACAATAGCAAAATATATTTGTTGTAGTATTAGTATTAATAATAATTATATATGCATAAGGTGATGTAATTAAGGTAGAGAATGAAGAGGGGAAA
>NW_021836470.1:0-2500 GCF_006345805.1 Octopus sinensis | reverse complement strand
ACGACGACGATGATGATAATGATGATGATGATGTTGCTTATGATGACAGCCACAAAGGCGACGACGACGACGACGATGATGATAATGTTGATGATGATAATGCTGAAGATGATGATGATGATATGTTGATGATGATGTTGCTTATGATGACGACCACAAAGGCGATGACGACGACGACGACGACGATTATGATGATCATGATGACGATTATGATGTAGACGGATAATATTGACAATGGCGATGGTACGGTGGTAATGAGTAGGAGGAGGAGGACGACGACCATGGTGCTGATGATGATGAGGAGGAGAGGGATGAGGAGGAGGTGGATGGTGAGGATTAGGATGAGCATTGCCGTGATGAGGAAAATTACGATGATAAAAGATGTTAGTCTTGGAGATGCTGACAGTATGACTTATTTTCTGTTTGTATTTTCTAATGTTCATCACGTTTACTTCACCATTTCATATAATTTCATTTTATGCTACTACAGCTGCTGCTGCTGCTGCTGTTTTTATGTTGTTGTTGTTGTCATTGCTATTGTCCTTCACTTGTTATTGTTATTTCGAATGTATTATTTGTTTGTTCTTGTTGGTGTTATTATCTCGAGATCGTTCAAATTATACTTGTCTTTGGTGTTGATGTTGTTGCTCGTGTGCTTTATAATTTTATTTATAATTTTATTTATGTCCTTGTCACTGTTTTTATCATTAATGTTGTTCCTACTGTTATTGCTGTTTTTACATTTTTTTCCCAATTTCAGTGGGTTGTAATTTTCTTCTATTTATTTTCGTTGCGACACTAATAAACAACGACAGTTATCTCCTGTTACTATGGATGGTGATGCTCTCACCCTTTTGGCTGTTATTTTCTTTCCTTCGAAATACTGAAGATTTTGTTGTTCGTGATGTAATCACAGGATCTCTGCCTCTCGGTTATGATTATTATTACAATTATCACCATGGTGATAAAGCAATATTTTCTTTTATCTTATTTACAATTATTTTAGAAATATTGCTTCGTTTTTACTTCCTTTTAACATTTTATTTGCGAATTGCCCTGCAAGATATTTTAAGAACAATAGACATTTTTAAATCCTGATAAATAGCAACCATGTTATATTATGTATTTAGGCTAAATGAAATGGCACACCAGTCAAAAGCAAAATAATGCGATACTTTTCGATAACAAGCTGTGTTTAAAATATTGTCCACTTCGATCTTTCTCTCTGTTTGATATAGTGTTCCTCAAATTTCTCAACATTAATAAAATAGTCCCTTAATACAACAGCTTCTTATTACCACAGCCTCTTAATTCAGGTGAAGCATAGCATTGCTTCTTCAAAGAACATGGTGCTACGGTACATTCAACCCAGGTAGCTATAAAATAGTTTTCAGTTTCCTTTGTAGGATTTGTTTCGCTCACACCAGCTCTGATCTTTCAGACATAAGATCAGATCTATTCCTGCTGGTGCCATGTCATCTTATTAGGGACTCGCAGGCTTTCATTATCAAATGTAGCATTTAAATAATGTAAAACTGTAAAGAATGATTCGCTGGCTACTTAGATCCTAGTTCACGTCAATTGTTAGTTTTTCCATTACAGTGAAAAGTTACAAAGATTAATTGTAGTTGCTGATGCCGTTACAGGGAAAACCTAAGACTATGCGAAAGGTATCTAATGCACTTTATTTGTGATGTGACCAATACACAAAACGTTTAAATCTCATATGGCAGAAATATTGTCTATCAATAAACAAAGCTTTTGTGTTCCTAAATGTCTTTCCATTTTCACTATTAATGACTGACTTATAACATCAGTCCTAGAGCAACAACTATTTCAATCAATATTAAAATCTAACTACTCAGATTATGAAATAATTAGCTGAAAGATGGTGTGAATCGAGGTCACATTTAAATAGTTGCAACCAGAAAAAAGACAAGACAAAACTCAGTGCAGAAAGCAGAGCATGCGCAGTATTTGAAGTAATGATAAATTATTTTTGCATTTCGCTTATCAAGCGAAAAATTTAGTAGGTTTTTCATTCGCAACTGTACAACGATTACTACAAAATGATAGAAGATAAGAGTTTATAATTTTATACAATTAGAATCAGTCAAAAGAGTGTTCAGTGTTGTATGAGACATAGAAACAAAGAAAGACAGACAAGTCTCATCATACTTTCCTCACACAAACTTCAAATGCTGTCTTCAGAATGCGCTCACGAAACATAAGTAAATATAAAACAAAGAACTGTTAAATTCCACAGTGACTCACTCAACTAATTTATGGTTGGAGCGCCTGTGAGGATTTGACGTCGATACATTGAATTTTAGAACTTGTAGGTTTGGGCGATCACGTCTTCTCTATAATCCAATCACAATGAAATAAATTACACTGGAACATAACTACCTTATATAATCATCAAGGCATTCTTCGTAACAACAGCATAACAGCACTGCCAGTTCATTGCGAGAGGACCACATCATCTACACGTTACTAT
>NW_021836469.1:22500-24094 GCF_006345805.1 Octopus sinensis | reverse complement strand
GCTCGCCGCCTTAATAATAATAATAATAATAATAATAATAATAATAATAATAATAATAATAATAATGATGATGATGATGTGATGATGATGATGATGTGATGATGATGACGATGATGACGACGATGATAATTTACCCTGGTGCAGTACCAGGAAGTGGCTCTCGTGGATTCAGATCTTAACTGATTGGAAATGTTATCATTACATGTTTTGTCTAGGTATAAAAGATGGTCTACAACCAATATTCTGCTTAATACAGCAGATTTGCCTGTTAGTTGCTTGACAACTGAACATGTTACTTGATGCCTGACGATATGTGCATCTCTGACCAGGAGCAGGAGTAGTTAGGAAACATCATAGCCATGTGCTGAGAAGGATCCTTTAGGGTTTGAATAATTAAACCCTGGAAACATTGGCGTTTCGTTCATCACTCTTAAACGAACTTTATTCAAGTATCTTTTGAGCGGGTGGGCTACGCGACCCGAAAAGAATTCTGCCAGCTTGCCGCATTAATAATAATAATAATAATGCCCTGAGGCAATAGCAGGCAGTGGCTCTCATGGCTTCTGATCTTAACTGATTGAAAGTGGTATCATGTTAGTCTTGGTATAAAAGATGGGCTACAGCAAATATTCTGCTCAATACCACAGATTTGCTGTCAGTTGCTTGACCGTAACCAATTGAGCATATCCCTTGTTGGCTGACGATCTGTGCATCATCCTTAAACCTTATTTGTGCTGTATGGGCTACTCAATCAAAAGAAAATTCTAACTGGGCCCCACCTGCAAGGTTATGCGCGCGCTGTTTGTTTTGATATAAGATCAGCATGGCGCACACATATGGTTGTGATGCCTGGTGTACCCTTATCAGATGGGTAGTCATGTTGGGTATATTGGGCACTTTGATGGCGTGCGTTGCTCTCTCACTCAATAATAATAATAATAATAAAATAATAATAATAATAATAATAATGATGATGATGATGAGATAATAATAATAATAATAATAATAACAATAACAATAATAATAAAGATATAAACGTATCTGTCAAGACCTACCAAAAACTGAGCAAATATAAAGATCTTGAAACAGAACTCAGCAAAATGTGGAACCTGAAGACTAAAACAATACCTGTTGTCATAGGTACCCTGGGAATGATAGCAAAAGGGGCTAATTTGCTACCTAGCTCAGATACCAGAAAACCACAAAATGGCAGAAACTCAAAAGATAGTGCTCATGGGAACTGCTCATATCCTACGCAAAATACTTTCTATGTAATCTCAAGTTTTAAAACAAACATAGTTTTCCTATGGTTTCTTAAGACATTCACTAGTACAACATTAAGTACAAAACGAAATATAAGGCACACTAGGCATAAAACCAACATGAACTTCCAACTTTTTGTCTCTTGAGGTCTCTGGGTGAGACTTGGAGCCAACTTGTACAAACGTAAAGCAAAAGTCAAACAGAATAATAATAATAATAATAATAATAATAATAATAATAATAATAAATAATAATAATAATAATAATAATAATAATAATAAAAAATTTTTTTATATTCAGACAAATACATAACAAAAACACCAGGACTTAC
>NW_021836469.1:7500-17500 GCF_006345805.1 Octopus sinensis | reverse complement strand
GGATTCATGATCGTAAGATTGTGGTCTCAGTTTCTGGACCGGGCGACGCGTTGTGTTCTTGAGCAAAACCCATCACTTCACATTGCTCCCGGGCAATCAGCTGACAAAAATGAGTAATCCTGCGACGGACCGACCGGCGTCCAGTCCAGGGAAGAATATATATGCCAGAGAAACTGCGAAACCAGCCCTTATGTGTCGGTATGACTCGCGAAAGAGCTTTATCCTATCCTATACAACAACTTCTGACTCGAGGTGCATCGTACAAGGAGTCGAGAACATATCCGATTTTGATGAACCACAGGATTTTGACAGGGTGGACCATTGCTATCAGGTGGGTGTCCTAACAACTGTCAGCTTCGGTCTCGTCTTCAGAGGCTGGATCATCACAATGCACAACGGCATCTATTCGATAGTCAAATCAATCGGCTACCTCTCGGAGTTTTTCAGGATCAAATGCTCAGTTTGCCAGGGATGTACCCTCTCCCCGCTTTTATAAGTTTTGGCGTTGAAACATTTGTTGCGACGGCTAGAGAGTTTTAGGGATATCTCGCAGGAACTAGGTCACGCGAGAGCCGTGTTTGCATAGGCGGACGACGTCACTATCATGGTACCGGACACTTCGGATATAGAAATCATCGACACCATCCTGAAAGAACAACCAGGTATATACTGGAGCACACATAGATCAGAACAAATCCAGTGTATTTGTATCTAGGCTGTTGCAGAGACAAGTTCGTCTCGACCGGCGACGATTTCTGTCGCTGGATTAAAGATCCGGTGAAAGTGCTCCGAGTCAAATTCGGAGCCATCTCCCATGTAGAAAAAGTTAACCCTCAGAAAGAGAATCACCTCTCAGGTGAGAAGGAGTTCCTCTCTTATGAAATGGTGCACATTTCGAATGAGGAGAAATCCATTATTAACCTGTATGAAACAGTCTTCAAAGCCATTCGAAAGATTAACAGTTCTTCGAGAAAATAAGAACTCAATGCTGCACACACTAAGTAAGTGTAGTATTGTCTCTAATTTTATTCGTGACAAGCTATCCCGAAAGTCCGTTAAGATTTGCTCCTTTAGCATTTAAACCAGCCATATCCAGCCCAAATATCCTATCCATTTTATGTCCAATCCAACCAAATCCGGCTTCTCATTCCTACCTTCTACTCACATCATCGAAATTTCAAAGCGACGAGGTAATGCATCAGTGATATAGGCGAGCGAGCTGGCAGAAACCTTAGCACGCCGGGCGAAATGCGTAGCCGTATTTCGTCTGCCGTTACGTTCTGAGTTCAAATTCCGCCGAGGTCGACTTTGCCTTTCATCCTTTCGGAGTCGATTAAATACGTACCAGTTACACACTGGGGTCGATATAATCGACCTAATCCGTTTGTTTGTCCTTGTTTGTCCTCTCTGTGTTTAGCCCCTTGTGGGTAGTAAAGAAATAGCTAATGCATCAGTGATATAATGCAATGTGGATACATATTACATTTGACAGAGAAATCTGAATGCTAAAGAGTCAGGTTGTAATAATGTGTGTAAATAATAGAATTGTGTAATAATACATAACGACACTGAAAGATTATATCTTTGTTCAATCTTGTAATTCAATCCTTTGAAGAAATGCATGGAAAGGATTGGCTGAAGTGCTAATGGGCCAGGAGAAATGGGATGAAAATACAACGACCAAAAAACATCATAGAATATTTACATTAGTTTCTGGAATGCTTATATCGTTTTACTAGCAGTATCGCCCGGCGTTGCTCGGGTTTCTTTCGACCCTTTAGAATTGGAATTTTTGAAAAGTAAAACTTTTGCATTATGTAGCTTGTTATTCTCTTTAAGTGAACATTTTTCTGGTTGAAACACACCGAAAAATAGCGATACAGCAGTCAAAAAAATCGTTAAAAAATAGGGATTTTCATAAAAAAAAGCACCTTTTTGATGTAAATAATTTTTGGTGTTAATATGGTCCGATTTGAATTTTTTCTTCTACGGAAGGAAGAGCAAGCCTTCTTCTATCATACTCTCAATTTTGGTCAACTTGCGCCGCAGGGTCTCGGAGGAGATAGTGTTAGTTGAAGGCTACCAAACCTGCCATGCACAGACAACTTCAGCTTTATATATAGAGATATATATTAACTATCCAAAGGACGAAATCCCTTGCACGTTCGCTACAACCATGGAGTTATTGAGGGTTCTAGAGCCACCAGCATCAAACAGTAAAATGAAAAACTAGAGAGGTATCAAGAAGAAAGCGTAATCAAAGCATTAAGACATTGGTGGGCACTGATCAAAGGGAAATTTGAAAGCATATATTGCTGACGTCATAAGAATTTAGAAACTTCGAGAGAATGTGAAATATTTCTTTTTCAGAATAGTGGAAGATCAACTTTTTCACTATTTATGCTGCTTTTTCATTAATGATTTTTTTAAAGAAGCACGTTCCGTTTCCCTTTCTCCACTTACTCGCGACTTCCTCGTCATCTTCCCCTCCACACCATCCTTTCATATGCAATACGATTACACCCACACACCATCCCCCAAACTATATCCCGCCACTACGTTCCCATCCTTGCACACCTCCACATACGTCCACACACCCAATAAAACTATATGCACCCCATTCCCCTACAAACACACACTTCTCGACGGGCTTCTTTCAGTTTCCGTTTTCCAAATCCACTCACAAGACGCTTCTTTCAGTTTCCGTTTTCCAAATCTACTCACAAGACGCTTCTTTCAGTTTCCGTTTTCCAAATCCACTCACAAGAGCTTCTTTCAGTTTCCGTTTTCCAAATCTACTCACAAGACGCTTCTTTCAGTTTCCGTTTTCCAAATCCACTCACAAGACGCTTCTTTCAGTTTCCGTTTTCCAAATCTACTCACAAGACGCTTCTTTCAGTTTCCGTTTTCCAAATCCACTCACAAGACGCTTCTTTCAGTTTCCGTTTTCCAAATTACTCACAAGACGCTTCTTTCAGTTTCCGGTTTCCAAATCCCTCACAAGACGTCTTCAGTTTCCGTTTTCCAAATCCACTCACAAGACGCTTCTTTCAGTTTCCGTTTTCCAAACTACTCACAAGACGCTTCTTTCAGTTTCCGTTTTCCAAATCCACTCACAAGACGCTTCTTTCAGTTTCCGTTTTCCAAATCTACTCACAAGACGCTTCTTTCAGTTTCCGTTTTCCAAATCCACTCACAAGACGCTTCTTTCAGTTTCCGTTTTCCAAATCTACTCACAAGACGCTTCTTTCAGTTTCCGTTTTCCAAATCCACTCACAAGACTTTGGTCGGCTCGAGGCTATAGTTGAAGACAGTTGGCCAAGGTACCACGCAGTGGGACAGAACTCGGAACAAGCTTTTTACCACACGACCACGCCTGTGCCTATATGATCAAAAATTAAATTTGTTTCTTCCACCAAATATGTATACAGTAATCCCTACCATATCGCGGTTCATCTATCGCGGTTCACCTATCGCGGTTTATTATTTAAGCTAACGTCGATTCCTCTGAGGTGTTGTTTTGCATTTATAATAAAATAAATATACATGAATTATAAAAATAATAAAAACAAAAACAAATATAGTACCGTACTGTTTCTACTTCGCGGATTTTCACCTTTCGCGCAGGGTTTTGGAACGTAACACACGCGATAGTTGAGAGATTACAGTCCTTGCAAATTAGCGGTGCGTCTTATATGCCGGCAAATGCAGTACACAGAGTTTTAATGGTTTTTTATAAGGTACTGTGGTAATTTAAAATGTAATAATCAGATAAATGAAAAATTCAGTTATCCAGCAAGCTTATGGTCCCGATGGCATGGTTGCTTGGTTAGGATGTTTGTTTCGCAGCCACGTAGTTTCGGGTTCAGTCCCACTGTACATCTTGGGTAAGTGCCCTCTTATATAGCCGCGGGCGGATGAATACCGGATAAGAGGGAGTTTATTGTATATAGATCTTAGTGTCTACCTTTGTATGCTGAGTAATAATAATAAACGAAATTCTGTCTGTCCGTCTGTCCGACGCCCTACATCTCAGCCTATATTTGCTCTACATAGGCATATTATACTTTTTCAGAATCAGGATGATCCTGGGATTGAAAATATGCCCTTCATTTGGTTCTTGAAGACCCAGTATTAGGATCAGGTCTGGGTGAGGATTTGTTATATGCTAACAGTTGAAAATTCAAATTTAAAAAAACTCCAAAAATTTGTGAACTTACAAGAACTTCATTTAAACATATTGGTAAGGTAATACCTATTTCTTTATTACCCACAAGGGGCTAAACACAGAGGGGACAAACAAGGACAGACGTTGGTATTAAGTCGATTACATCGACCCCAGTGCGTAACTGGTACTTAATTTATCGACCCCGAAAGGATGAAAGGCAAAGTCGACCTTGGCGGAATTTGAACTCACAACGTAACGGCAGACGAAATACCGCTAAGCATTTCGCCCGGCGTGCTAACGCTTCTGCCAGCTCGTCGAATACCATAATGGTAGGGGACCAATAAATGCTTCATTATTAACCTCTGTAGTTTTGGACTGCATGTCCAATTAGCCCTGCGCAGGGGTTAGCTTAAAAGTGCGCATGGAGTGCGGCTTTTAAACTAGTCCACAAATATATCTGTTCCATCAGGACTGATTTGACTATTGTAGAACAACTTCAGCAGCAACAGCAATAGTAACATCAACAAAAGCAACAGTAACAACAAAAACAATAACAAAATCAACAACAGCAGAAATAGTAACAACAACAAAAGCAACAACGGCACTTTTTTCAATGGGAAGATCACGGTTGGATTGAAACATCTCTTCTTGTCTTTGTTCAGTCCAAGTTGAACTGCAACAGCAGTAAAATGAACAACAACAACGACAACAACAATAACAACACCATGACCCAACATGAGTCGGAACACGTGTCAACGAGAAAGCTTCGAAGAGGTCGAACGACTTGCTAGAAATAGTAGCCACATGTTTCCTAAATTAGATTAACAAGTAAAACAAAATCACACGTACACACATTAGATATTGCAGTCCTAGACATATGTTTTAATTAGTAGAAGAAAAAAAAAATTGCATGGTCACCGTTGGAACGTCTACGGTCGTCGTTAGGCTCGATCAAAATTAACCTAGGGCTATAAGAACAATAACAGAAACCAAATGCATGTATCTACATATGTATTTCGTTAACATACATTTACTCAGATACATACACGCGTGCACACGCGTACTCCACTCCCCACTGACATATATAGGTATATATGTGTATATGTATGCATATATGTGTATGTATATAAGTATATGATATATATACATACATATATATATTATATATATATATATATATATATATATATATATATATATATATATATGTTGTGTGTATATATATATTATATATATGTGTGTGTGTATGTGCATATATGTGTATGTATATAAGTATATAAATATATATATACATATATATATTTATGTGTGTGTGTGTGTGTGTATGTATGCATATATGTGTATGTATGCATATATGTGTATGTATATAAGTATATGAATATATATATACATATATATATACATATATATGTATATATATATGCATATATATATACATCAAAATCATCAAATCATCATCATCATCATATATATATTTGCATATATATATATATTCATATATATTCTTATATATACACACTCATGCGCACAAACACACACAAACACACATACACGCATATATATATATATATTTATTTATTATATAGAAGGAGCTTCTACAGGACTAGAACTGTTTCATCAAGAGAAATCCCGGGACCTACATATATATATATCTATATATATATATAATTATATATATATATATATATATTAATACATATGCACACACACACACACACACACACGCGCGCGCGCATACATCAGCGTGCGCGTGCAAAACACGAATAGCACGCGCGCACACACACACGCAAACATACAACCACAACAAGAACAACAACAACAACAAAATGTTCAGCAAAGACTAACCTGGCTCTAAACAACAAGAACAACAAGCATCACCAACAACAACAACAACAACAACATCAATAATAATAATAATAACAATCAACGCTTCTGTTAAAGAATATAATTCGTTTGCCTTACCCCAGATTCCAGTCGTGGTCTTCACGCCTGCCTTTGTACTCCTACTGCACCTTCTACTCCTTCTACTCCTCCTTTCCTCCTACTCCTATTACTCTGCCTTGTCATCGTCGTCGTCGTCGTCGTCGTTGTCACTGTTGTTGGTGTTGGAGGTGGTGGTGGTGGTGGTAGTGGTGATGGTGGTGTTCACGTGTTACCTGTTGTGCGGTTGTTGGTGTGTCTCACCTTGATAAGAAAAGGACAAGAGACACAGGTAAACAAACAAAACAAAGGAATAAAGGAATACCTTAGTACCGAGGTGCAGCAGTGGCGGCCGTGTGGTAAGAAGCTTGTGCTTCCCAACCACATGGTTCCGGGTTCAGTTCCACTTCATGACACCGAGGGCAAGTATCTTCTGCTATAGCCTCGGGCCGACCAAAGCCTTGTGGGTGGATTTGGTAGACGGAAACTGAAAGAAGCCCGTCATATACACACACAGATATATTTATTTCTTTACTATCCACAAGGGGCTAAACACAGAGGGGACAAACAAGGACAGACATAGGTATTAAGTCGATTACATCGACCCCAGTGCGTAACTGGTACTTAATTTATCGACCCCGAGAGGATGAAAGGCAAAGTCGACCTCGGCGGAATTTGAACTCAGAACGTAACACACAGATATATATAGCTATATAGATATCTATATATTGTGTGTCTGTGCTTGACAACTGTAACTTAGCGGTTCAACCAAAGTTGTTCAACCAAAGTGATTAATAGAATAAGTACTAGGCTTACAAAGAATAAGTCCTGGGATCGATTTGTTTGACTGAAAGGCGGTGCTCCAGCATGGCCGGAGTCAAATGACTGAAACAAATAAAAGTAAAAAAAAGAAAAGACAACTGAACTAAAGAAATTGTGTTTTTTTTTGCACAATCAATGACAAAGTGATTTTATACAGGTGAGAGTAGGTTCATGCGCACTCACACACACACACACACATACACCACACACAACACAACACACGCGCATACACGCAAGCATATACACGCACATATATGTACTTATATATGTATAAGGAAACTTCGAAAACAATTTCTTTAAGTTCACTTGCACACACGTGTTTGTGTGTATGCGTGGCTTAGTGGTTAGGGTGTCAGCACCATGATCGTAAGATTGTGGTTTCGATTCCTGAACCGGGCGACGCGTTGTGTTCTTGAGCAAAACACTTCATTTCACGTTGCTCCAATCCCCTCAGCTGGCAAAAATGAGTAACGCTGCGATGGACTGGCGTCCCGTCCAGATGGGGAACACATACGCCATAGAAACTGGGAAACGGGGCCCATGAGCCTGGCTAGGCTTTAAAAGGGCGCATTTATATATATTTATTTAGTATACATGTATGTGTATGTTTCTATATATAATATACATATTTATAACTACATTTATATACGCACATGCATACACTCACACGCACACACACACACACACACACATACATGTATATTTGTAAATACATACACACGGACAAAATATAGACACGCACACACATACACGTACATATGCATATATATACTCGCGCACTTTTATTTGTTTTATAATGTGTGTATATATAATATATGTATGATTGTATTTGTATATATATATGTATATATGTATATAAATGTACTTGCATGTGTGTATATACATGTGTGTGTGAGTGTGTGCGTGTGAGTGTGTGCGTGTGTGTGTGCGTGTGTGTGTGTGTGTGTGTTGTGGTCGTCGCCGTAGTGTCAGAGACGTGATATTGCTGGTATTGGTTGATCGTGATGGTTATAGTGGTGGCAGTGGTGGTGGTGGTGGTGTAGTAGTAGTAGTAGTAGTAGTAGTAGTAGTAGTAGTAGTAGTAGTAGTTATGATGGTTATGGTGCTGGCTATAGTGTTCGTCTGCGATAATTGGAATGTCGAGTGCGTGACAGTCAAGCCTCACATTAACATTTCATGTTTTCACTCTGAGGAACAAATGAAAGGTAAACACACACACACGCACACACACACACACACACACACGCACACACGCACACACACGCACACACACCACAGAGAGAGAGAAGGAGGAGGGGGTAACGAGAAATTTACATGTATTATATCTTACTGTACTTTTTAAGATGTATGAAGGAACATTTATGTATATAGAAATGTATGTGCATATATTTATATGTGTGTATATATGTGTGTATATATGTGTGTGTCTGTGTGTGTATGTATGTATTGATGTGTATATATATATGTACACACACACACACACATATAACGGCAGTGCACCAGCATGGCCGCAGCTCTGAGCTGAAACTGGAAAGAAAAAAATGTACGCACACATATATGTATAATTATGTATATACACATACAACTAGATATATACATAGATAGAGTGAGAGGGAGAAAGAGAGAGAAATCCAGGTAGACAATCAAACAGACAGACAGATAGATAGATAGATAGATAGATAGATAGATAGATAGATAGATAGATAGATAGATAGATAGATAGATAGATAGATAGATAGATAGATAGATAGATAGATAGATAGATAGATAGATAGATAGATAGACAGAGAGAGAGAGAGAGAGAGAGAGAGAGTGATAGAGAGAGATGTAGTGAGAAAGAAAGATGTGTATATATATTATACAGATTCGTATTAAAGTATGCATAAGGGAATAGACGCGTGTACAGGTATTGAGGTACAAATGTTATAATGTATTGCAGAGTAAGGTGAACAGAAATGTTTAAAGAGGGTTCCAAAAGAGTGTGGATTCGTACACACGTGTGTACAATTGTGTACAGGTGTATACAAGCGTGGTACTGTAGCGTAAGATGTGCGTTGACATGTGTAAAGATATGGAAGTACATGTAGAAGTGTGTACAGGTAAAGGTGGTTGTAAAGAAGTTTAGAATCGAACGCAGGTGTGTACAGGTGTGTAGAAGTGCGTGCAGGTGTAATAATATACTGTAGCGTACAATATGTGTAAAAGTATTAATTATTTCAAATTTTTGCCACAAGGGCAGCTTGGGGGAGGTGGAGATGAGTCGATTACATTGACCCCAATGTTCAACTGGTACTTATCTTATCGACCCCGAAAGGATGAAAGGCATAGTCGACCTCGGCGGAACTTGAACTCAGAACATAGCGATAGGTGAAATACCGCTAAGCATTTCGTCCAGCGTGCTAACCATTCTGCCAATTCGCCGCCTTATTTACAGGTATATTAATGTACTGTTGTGAACGATGTGCGCTGCTGTGTGTAGAAGTATAAATAGATATAGTACAGAGGGCTGTAAAGGAGTGTGGAATCGTAAGCACGTGTGCTCAACTATATACAGGTGTATACAGGTGTCGTAATGTTTCTTTAGTGTAAGATGTGTTGCTGTGTATAACGGTATATATATATATATATATAATTTATATATACATGTAGATGTCGGTACGTACATATATGTTTGTATGTATGCATATATTTTATTTATTACACTATATATATACACACACACACACACACACACACACACACATATATATATATATATTTATGTGTAGAAGTGTATATAGGTAGTAGAGAGATTGTAAAGGTGTGAAGAATTGTATGCAGGTTTATGCTGGTGTATACAAGAGTAAAAGTGTATTGTAGCGTACGATGTGTTTAAAGGTATATAAATATGCGTAGAGGTATGTACAAGTATAGAGGATTGTGAAGGAGCGTTGAATCGTGTTCAGGTGTGAACAGGTGTATACAAGTGCATACAGGTGTAATATTGTACTGTAGCGTACGATGTGCGTTGATGTGTGTAAAAGTATGTAAACACGCATGGAATTATATACAGGTATGCAGGGTAGTAAAGGAGTGTATATCGTATGCACG
>NW_021836469.1:0-2500 GCF_006345805.1 Octopus sinensis | reverse complement strand
CAGCAGCAGCAGCAATAGCCGCAGTTGTAGTAGCAGCAGTAGCCGCGGTAGTAGTAGCAACAGCAGAGAAGCATATGTCTGCTTCATTCTTACCATTTGTGTGTGCCCGCGTATGTATTTGCATTTATATATATATATATATATATATATATATATATATATAAATAAATACAATCATATGCATATATATAAACATATATGTACGTTACCTACCTCTACATGTATTTATACACGCATATATGAGTACAGGACACCAAAGGACGTCGAACACAATGAGAAACGAAAACATAGACACAAACCAAAGGAACTGGACATTTTTTTAACAACAAAAATAGAGTACAGGACAATTAACGCAAAGAAAAAACCCCTTCTTCAGTCGCTATGGTTTCATCTCACTCTACGTTTCGAAGGATATATATATATATATATATATATATATATATATATATATATAACACACACCACACACACACACACACACACACACACACACACACACACAAGCAAACATAGACAGACATATGCGCGTAGACAAATTAACAGGATATTGGGTCATCCCATAAATAATGCAGTTTTTTCAATTGCATAAACTCAAAGTCGGAGGAGGACGACACAAACTACCTGCATCCACTTGCTATAAAAGCAGGCAGTTATTTTACCTTGTGCTTATTCTTAGTGCAAGTTCTGAAGAGTGCAGTTCGATTTTAACATTTATTTTTTCAACGCTGTAATGGAAGTGTCAACGAGCATATTCGGCATATTTTACTTTTTTGAGTTCAATAAAGGCAACAACGCGACGGAAATTTTATGCAGTATACGCGGGTGGGACAATAAGCGTAAGTCAACGGTGGTTCCAGAAATTCCGAGCCGGAAACTACAGCCTCGTCCTGGAAGATATGCAGAGCTCGACGAGGACGTCCTGCAAATCCTGGTGGAACAAAATTTCATCGTAACTGTTGAGGAACTTGCAAGAAAGCTCGGATTTGGTCATTCGAACATTCATCGACACCTGTAGGTTCTTCACAAACTTTCTAATACTATTTCACTGAAGCATTTGTATATCGAGTTCTAACACCTGGTTATTTGTATCGCTACGCCACTACAGATCACTACAGTGCACTGAAAAGATGGAAATAGCAAGTGGGGTACTGTGACCTCTTGGCAGAAACAGTTGTAAGAAACTGCTCTTCTTTCTCTATTCTAGAAATTACTGGTGCTTTACACATGTATATCACTTTGATCACTTTGACCGACCAGTCCGTCAGGCGTCCATTTGACACCGCTGGTCACAGCACGCTGTCCACTCCTCTCTGGATCGCGCCTTTCTCATCCACGTGATCCCAATCGTCCACTTGAAATCGTCATTCCACCGTCGTGGAGGTCTTCCGGGTGGTCTTTTCCGCTCACGCGGGTACCATTCGACAACTGCGTGCGTCCACCGATTATCGGTGAGCCGGGCGACGTGTCCAGCCCATCTATACTCTCAGAACTGTTTTAAATAAATAGACTTAATATAATATCTAACAGCTGATGCATACTACCTCTGGATTCCCTCCATATTCTTCTTGCCATATAAATTAAGGGTAAAACCACTTGTTACCCTCGCCCATTTATTATGCTCAGTAGTGTAATTTCCACGCAATAACCTACACTTGTGTATTAATTGGGTATTCTACAAGCAAAAAAGGTAATTAAAGAGGTCAAATTGTTAGTGTTCGTATAGCAGACACTAGCGCGTAACGAAAACACCGAAATGTTTGATGTATCAAGAAATACTGTCTCGAAAGTAATGACAGACTTTGAGAAAGAGGGAAAAACCTCCTCGTCGAAACAACTCCGGAAGAAAACCAAATCTTTCAGGTAAGGGATCGTCGGACTCTTCCGCGAATTGTTGGAAAGGATCACAAAAGTACAGCTCCCAAAATTACTGCAGAGCTTAATGACCACCTCGAGAACCCATTTTCCACAGAAACTCTTCGCCGGGAGATGCACAAAGCAGGATATCACGGGAGGTTTGCAATCATAAAACCACTAATTTCAAAAGCAAACGTTGCAAAGCGTTTAGAGTGGCGTAAAAACCGACACATTTGGTCCTAGAGCAGTGGAAGAATGTTATTTTCTCGGACGAGTGATCTTTACCTTATTTCCTACTCCGGCCGAATATACGTGATGAGACAGCCAAAAGAAGCATTTGACCCAGATTGCCTTCTTCCAACTGTTAAACATGGAGGAAGATCTGTAATGATCAGAGGGGCTATATCTTGGAAATCCGCCGACCCAATGATTTCCCTTCATGGCAGAATTAATAGTCAAGACTATTTAAGCATTTTATCTGATCAAATTCATCCTAAGGTTGCGGAACTGTTTCCGGAGGGAAACGCAATCTTTCAGGATGATAATGCATTAAAGCTGTTACTGAATGGCACGAGCAACATTCTAGTGAAGTTGAACATCTTATCTGGCCACCACAGTCCCCAGATCTCAATATTATTGAAAAATT
>NW_021836468.1:17500-24105 GCF_006345805.1 Octopus sinensis | reverse complement strand
GACAGACAGATACATACATACATACACACACACACACGGACACATACACACACAACCACACACACATATATACATATATAGGGAGAGAGAGAGAGAGAGGGTGGTTTTGAAGGACGCTACAATGAAATCCTTCAGACGATCTTCCGGTAAGTTAAGGCCGAAGCCTTTTAATAGATATATTATATATCTTTCCTATCCTGTCTCAAATTGTTGGTTAATTTGTTCAATATCTTCGAAAATATAAATATATACAAGCAATAATTAATCTCTGAACGAGATGTAAACAGTAACCGCTCGACAACGTAAAGTATACTAGCCATCTTAATATGGCTAACCACTAAGGGTGGGTGTTACTGTAGCTTGTAGCCCCAGGAGATCATCGTCTCCAGCTGGCTTTAGGCTACAGTAACACCCACTCTTAGTGGTTAGCCATATTGAGATGGCTAGTATACTTTACGTCATATATATATACAGTTATACTTTAAATACAAATGCATTCTGCATAAAATATTTTCACCCTCTTTCACCAAGTTTTCCTTTATGACTAATTAGGTATCAAGCATTTTAAGGGAATAATTCTCTCTACTCTAAGTACAAAGCCATAAATTTTGTGAGAGGATGCTAGTCGATTTCATCGACCCCAGTGCTTCACTGGTATTTATTTTATCGACTCCAAAATGATGAAGGACAAAGTTGATCTCGGCGAAATCGAACCCTAAGCGTATATATAGACCAGTGGTAGGAAACCCCTGGAACGCGTGCCAAACATGGCACGCCAATAACTTGTTTCTTAATTCTTTATTGCCCACAAGGGGCTAAACACAGAAAGGACAAACAAAGACAGACAAACGGATTAAGTCGATTACATCGACCTCAGTGTGTGACTGGTACTTAATTAATTGACCCCGATAGGATTAAGGGCAAAGTCGACCTCGGCGGAATTTGAACTCACAACGTAACGACAGACGAAATAGCTATTTCTTTACTACCCACAAGGGGCTAAACACAAAGAGGACAAACAAGGACAGACAAAGGGATTAAGTCGATTACATCGACCCCAGTGCGAAACTGGTACTTATTTAATCGACCCCGAAAGGATGAAAGAAAAAGTAGACATCGGCAGAATTTGAACTCAGAACGTAACGGCAGCTGAAATAATACTAAGCATTCCGGCCGGCGTGTTAACGTTTCTGCCAGCTTGCCACCTTACAACTTGTTTCTGACACATGAAACCCTCTCTCTAATAACCCTCCATTTAACGACTTTCTCTCAATAGTATATAGCAGCTTTTTAATGCTCAGATACATTTTACATTACAAATTAGCCCAACCTTTATTTAATGGTCTCCTCCTAGACACGGCCATTGTTTTGGTTTCAGCCTCCGTAATTGGTATTCGTTGACAAGACAACCGCCTCATCTACTTATTCAAAATTTCTCTCGATGCGCGCGACAGCAATGATGTCATCATTATGCTGTATTCTTGCAGTGCTGAATAGAGGAAAGTGCATGAGCGAATGAATGACAAGCAAACGCTAAGGCCGTTGAAAGAATTTAACATATCGGAAAGGCTTCCTTCGACAGTCGACACGCCTTCTTCCTGACGTAGTAATTCAACTGCGCCTTACGAATCGAGTTGACTGGCGTAAGTTACAATTAATACATTATGCTCTATTTGTCCATATTTATTCTGTTATTTTGTTGGGGAAATATTTCTAGTTTACCGCATTTATGGTGCTATCTATAGGCCTCAGCACTAGTGTGGCTAGAGTGTGTGCCGCCCTGAGCGGCCCTTCCGTTTTCCACCCCCGGACCCCACAAAAAACACATATTGCCTACAGCAATAACCTACAACAGGTTGAAAAGTGCCGCCCCTATAAAAGTGTCGTCCGGGGCGGATCACCCCAACCAGACCCCTAGCTAATCTAGTGGGCCTCAGTAACGTATTTAAGAGTGGGGGTCACCCTAGCTACTCTAGTTGGCCTCAGTGACCCAATTTCAACAACAGGTTGATAACGGCCGCCCCTTTCAAAGTGTCGCCCGGGGCGGACCACCCCAACCGGACCCCACCCTAGCTACTTTAGTGGTCCACAGTGACGTAATTAGGGGTGGGAGCATCGGCATGGTTTCATTATACCTTGTGATTTGTGTGACTGTAGGTTTGATTGATACTAATCTTTATGACAACAGGTTTGATTATTCTGGCTATACGAGTGTAAAACATGTTCCATAGAACGTATATCTGGTCCGATTAGAAATCCTTGTAAGAATAGATAAGTTTTCTAGATTGTTTTTTTTCTAATACACATCCGATCTTTATATATTAAACGTAAGTTTGCCTTTATTTACCTTTATGCAGTTCTTCTCTGATTTCCTATCATGCTGTTTGTTATGACTTATGAATTCAGTAAATATGTTGAGTTGTCCGGAAAGTTCGTGCCGATTTATAGTAGCTTACCTTTCGACTTATTTTAGAACATGGTTGAGTCCATAAAATAGGATTTGACTACACCTCCATTTAGAGCACAGTTTAAGTTATCTTTTTGTGGAAGAAGGTTTATGTTCCTATAACTTGTGTTAATTCTGTAACCCTTTAAAATGGAAGATAAGAAATTTCATTTTCGGCACTTGATGTTTTGGGAACCAGACAAAAATTGCTGCAGCTCGGCTGGGATGTGTTAGCCCACTCTCCATATTCACCAGATATTGCACCTTCGGATTTCCACATATATATATGTGTGTGTGTGTGTGTGTGTGTGTGTGTGTGTGTGTGTGTGTGTATGTATGTATATCATTCGCCATGGTAGATCGCTAGGCAGTACACATTCTTTATTTTCTCTCCCTGTTTTTTTTTGTGTTCCTTTCTGTGGAAGTGTGTAGGCTCGAAACGTTAAAGACTTTTTCACTTCCCGGGCATTAATCTAATACATCTGTTTGTTGTCTACACCACCTGTCTTCGTCTTTTGTTATTTTTGTGTATGAATTCCGCCCCTATATATATATATGTGTGTGTGTGTGTGTGCATGTGTGTGTGTGTGTGTGTGTGTATGTGTGTATGTGTGTGTGTGTG
Source organism: Octopus sinensis (assembly GCF_006345805.1). Taxonomy (NCBI): domain Eukaryota; kingdom Metazoa; phylum Mollusca; class Cephalopoda; order Octopoda; family Octopodidae; genus Octopus; species Octopus sinensis. The sequence goes on along the minus strand of NW_021836468.1, from coordinate 21,037 downwards.
TGTGTGTGTGTGTGGTAAGCATATGTGTCTTTGTGTGTGTGTGTTTGTGTGTGTGTGTTTGTCCCCCAATTATCGCTTGACAACCGATGATGCTGGTGCTTTTACGTCCCCGTAACCTAGCAGTTCGGCAAATCGAGCTTCTGAACCTCACTGACATTCTAACCTTTAGAGTGAACAGCTGAACACAAGCGCAATTCAGATAACGCTTACAAATTCTGCATTACATGGAATGCGTCGTTGAAGCAGTATCGAAACTTGGACTAAATTCTCAGCTGTCACAACGTCACTCAATTGCGTGGTTTTCCGAAATTCGAAGCTTCCTACCGACGTAAAAAGTAATCGATATTTGACCTGTTTTAACACTTATCTCATGGACATTTCTTCCTGTGTTAGTAATAAAACTGTAAGTACTAGCTTCCAACGAATTCATTTTGCCTAAAGTATAAAATGTTTTGTTTAAAAGTCTAAGACCTATAATCTTTTATGACTTCAAGTAACATTAGAACTCACCTGTCGCTAATGGAATCACAAAGACATGATAAAGTTGTCAGTGTTTTATTATAGCATCAATTCCTTTGGAATATGGTGCTTACGCGTACATCTAAGTACAATGCAATAGTCCAGCTGACTACCTATAGAGATAGAGAAAGCTATTTGCTTTTAATTCAAGAATCTTCTGATAGACACGCAAGAGCTTTCCGTTTCATGTATAATATAAGATGAAGCTAATTAAATATGTGAGCTGTAAAATTAGATCTAGACATTGGAATCAGGCAATTAGAACTGAAAGATCCATAGCTAGGAGTAGGCGAAATTTACGAGATACAACACAGGAATAAAGAACAAATAAGAAGCTATTATCACAGAAGTATCAGATTAATATTGGTATCAAGTTTTGGCACAACACTGACAATTTGTGGGTAGGGGTAAGTCGATTATATCGATCCCAGTTTTCAACTGATACTTATTTTATCGTGAACCCTTTTCAAATGTACAAAGATTTATATAAGTGCATGGATCTATGTGTGACAGAGATAAAAACGTGTGGACATACACATGTGTTTGTGTGTATGTATATGTATATACATATATATATATATATCAATAATACAGTGACTGTTTCTTATCAGGAACAAAATGTTTAATAGGACTGCTATAGAAGTGCTCAATTAAATGAAACAAATATATCAAACTAAGGTTACAGAACAAACAAATGCAAGGTCATCCACATAACATTTCATATCTCGAACATTTAATCATAGAATATACATTTAGACATCACGGAAGATGAAACATAACTCATCTGTACAAGCATATAAGAAAGTGCGAGAAAAATGTGTGAATACAGTTTATCACGGTTAAAGTTTATACTTTAGCGATTAAGAAATATATATTTTTTAAAAAACATTACAACACCTAGAAAATAAATACGTAAAATATAGTATAAGTAATATATAAATATATAGGTATATAAGAATATATAAATATATATATATATGATATATATATATATATATATAAACAAGTCAAATTGCGATAAAATAAAATATTATCGCTGGTATTTCTAGCACAAGCCATATATTTTCATTATATCAGTACATTAAGGCGAAATATGTGCTAGAAACACAGAAGCTAGATAAATTAGTGTGAAATGAAGATAAAACATTTACTAACTCGGTTCCTCTTAGACTGCAGTTTCGTTCTTTTCAGCAATAAAGATAATTTATATATATATATATATATATATATAGGAAGCATATAAATAAGTAATATATAATATATAATGTAAAAATAAAATTTCATCGTTTAGAAAATCTTTTAAAAATTACTTTTCAAATAAGGAAAACCTATAGTTAAAAACCAGTGTCCAAGCAAGAATGTATGTATATACATATATACATGCATATATACATACATACATACATATATACATACATGCGAGACAAAGTTGGTCCAAAGACACCCCAAATGCTGCTAAGTATTATTGCCCGCGTGCAAACGTTTCTTAATTTCTTATTGCCCGCAAGGGGTTAAACATAGAGGGGACAAACAAGGACAGACAAACGGATTAAGCCGATTACATCGACCCCAGTGCGTAACTGGCACTTAATTTATCGACCCCGAAAGGATGAAAGGCAAAGTCAACCTCGGCGGAATTTGAACTCAGAACGTAACGGCATATAACAAAATACGTTAAAATGAACTTCAGAACCCGAATAATGCAACGCAACGAAGGAGAAGTTAGTGAATGATATCAACCATAGATTTACACAATCTTGGGATTTCAATGGACGAGACAATATACAAGACACACTAATGAAAGAAAACATTTAGGAGAGAATACATACATTAATAAATAAAGTAGTTCTAAATGCAAAACAAAATGAAGATAAGTGTACATACTCTGGTTTTCTTAGTATTAAGTTATAGCTCTAAAATTTCAAGTCAAAGCTGAACGCCTTAGTAAGGTTTAACAGAAAACAATAACAATAACATAGGCGCAAGATTGGCTGTGTGGTAAGTAGCTTGCTTACCAACCACATGGTCCTGGGTTCAGTCCCACTGCGTGGCCCCTTGGGCGAGTGTCTTCTACTATAGCCTCGGGCCGACCAAAGCCTTGTGAGTGGATTTGGTAGACGGAAACTGAAAGAAGCCCGTCGTATATATGTGTATATATATATATATATATATAATATATGTTGTGTGTGTGTGTGTGTGCGTGTGTGTATGTTTGTGTGTCTGTGTTTGTCCCCCTAGCATTGCTTGACAACCGATGCTGGTGTGTTTACGTCCCCGTCACTTAGCGGTTCGGCAAAAGAGACGGATAGAATAAGTACTGGGCTTACAAAAGAATAAGTCCCGGGGTAGAGTTGCTCGACTAAAGGCGGTGCTCCAGCATGGCCGCAGTCAAATGCCTGAAACAAGTAAAAGAGTAAAGAGTAAATTAAATCGTTATTATTAGAATACTAGATACAAAATCTGATATACAAGGGCTATATTTAATAAAGAATAAAAAAGACTACCTTCACAGAAACAGTTTGAGAATTACATATAAATATGCATAAAATAACTCCAAGGTTTACGAATATCTACAGCCAAAAGGACATACTATCAGAAACATCTGCATATATATTGTTTAGAATGTTGAGTCAAAAAAATGCTTATAAAACTAAAACAAGAGTACACATGTGCATGTAACACAAAATTGACCTCAGTTATCGAAAGTATTAAATATAAGTCTTGGATAATGATACTACTACTACTACTACTACTACTACTACTACTACTACTACTACTACTACTACTACTAATAATACTAATATAATAATAATAATAATACTAATAATAATAATAATAAATAATAATTATAATGATGATGATGATGATGAATGATGATGATGAGATGATAGATGATAATGATGATATAATAATAATCATATAATATAATAAATAATAATAATAATGATGATAATAATAATAATAATGATAATAATAATGATGATGATAATAACAATAATGATAACAACAATAATAATA
>NW_021836468.1:12500-15000 GCF_006345805.1 Octopus sinensis | reverse complement strand
TGAAGAAAGAAGGAAATAACATAATAATAATAATAATAATAATAATAATAATAATAATAATAATAATAATAATAATAACAACAATAATAATAATAGTTATAATAATAAAAATAAAAATAATAATAATAATAAATGCCCTGATGCAGTACCAGACAGTGACTCTCGTGGCTTCTGATCTTAACTGATTGGAAGTGTTAACATGCACATTGTTTTGTATTGGTATAAATGATGCGCTACAGCAAATATTATTCTGCTCAATACCACAGATTTGCTTGTCAGTTGTTTGACCTTAACCAGTTGAGCATGTATGTAAATATATGTATATATATATATATATATACATATACATAGATGTATTTGTGTAGATGTGAATATATATATACATTTCTACTATACATTTGGATATGAAGGAGGTACCTCTACAGTATAACTCGAATTGATGAAAGGAAGAGAACAGTGACGAAGGAAAGCATGAACTTCACAACCTCCCATCCAGCATAACAAATAAACATGTACGAATTCTTATTGAAAGACACATCTTTTCCTTTTGAATTTTTGTTAGTATTCCAATATTAAATTTCTACCGAAACATGAGTTATAATAAGAGAGTGATTAGTATTGGTATTTTTCACTAATTAAATTTTGCTAATTAGTGTCGAGATTTATATTTAATGACTTGTTATATCAACTAAATGTTGAATAGTAATTCACGACCGAGTTTTACGTATGTCTGTCTTATCAGAAGTGTTCGTTATTACAATATCCTGTGTAGACTTTGCATGCAATAACGAATGGATTTTTACCTTGGAGACATGTATCATCATGTGGTTAGGATGTTGGACTCATGATCGTTAGATTGTGGTTTCGATTCCTGGATTGGGTGACCCGTTGTGTTCCTGACCAAAACACTTCATTTCACATTGCTCCAGTCCACTCAGCTGACAAAAATGAGTAATCCTGCGATGGACCAGCATCCCATCCAGGTGAGGAGCACATATGCCATAAAACCGGGAAACCGGCCGTCATAACTCAGCATGACTCAGAAGGTAACTTTACTTTTGCATTTAACAAACTGTTGCGAGAAGACATAGATTTCCTTGCGACCCCTTAGAACATCGGATTATCCAAGATGAAGAAGAGATGACTGCATACACCAGCACCCGTTCGACAAACGACCATGTCTTGGTAACATTTAATATACCATCGCTAAATGTCTTGAGGAGACAGACACCCTTACCTCTCGACGCTTTCATCTGTGACCTATCGCAATAACCAAGCTGTGATAGCCGAAAGAAAAGAAGGCCGCATGCCCTAGCATCCGGTTGATACTCACTAAAACTGAAAGGTAATATCTAACCACACTTAAATGTGGATGGTGGAGGCGCATGGCTTAGTGGTTAGGGTGTCAGCATCATGATCGTAAGATTGTGGTTTCGATTCCAGGACCGGGTTACGTGTTGTGTTCTTGAGCAAAACACTTCACTTCACGTTGCTCCAGTCCACTCAGCTGGCAAAAATGAGTAACGCTGCGACACATTGGCGTCGCGTCCAGCTAGGGAACACATACGCCATAGAAATCGGGCCCATGAGCCTGGCTAGGCTTTAAAAGGGTGCATTTATTATTATTTATAAATGTGGATGTTCTGATAAAACAAACTATACTGCGCTAGATACCATTAGAGAAATATTCATATTGAATTTTGGTGCAAAATGAACTCTTATTCATATCGTTAGATTTATCTCCCTGCTAGAGATATAAGCAACCATGCATTTTGCTCCAAAAGCCAATATAAGAGTTTCTCTCATTGTATGTATCTCAGTAAAATCTGTTCTATCAGAGCATCCATGTTTAAGTGGAGATGAATATTACTTCTTTGTATTCACACAGCCTCTGTCGCTGATATATTTCCCCTTAAAACAGAGTAGACTAAAACAACAATCGGTGAAGTGTTTTGCTCATGGACTCAGCACACCATAAGTTCTTGGAGTGAAAACCTACGACGTTATAAACATAATACAATGTCACATTCTATAACAAGCTTTGGTAAAAGGTTATATGTTTGGGAGAGAAGGTACCGATTCAAATTACTGCAGTACTTGTATTATCTCCATGTTATCAATTGTTGTACAGGAAGTTGGATTGGCAGAATTGATAGCTACATTGTGGTATTTTCATTCTGAGTTCTTGGGTGGTGGCCTCAAAACGGCATCCGGTTTAGCATCGGTACAATACTTTGTATAAGTGTCTTTAACTATAAGCACGAGTCGACACGAGAGCTGGAAGAAAAATCGTGTAGATAGAATATATAACATCGAATGTACGTGGCTTTGGAATGAGACTGGTGGGCGCAACTGTTTGGACGCTGGAGATTTGGCATATCCGATTGGATATTCAGGATGTTTTGATACTGAGACACAAGCGTACTGACACACATTGACACAAACGTAGGAGAAGAATTAGAATCATATAGAAAGAACGAGATAGAGGTGCGACGTAAGA
>NW_021836468.1:0-7500 GCF_006345805.1 Octopus sinensis | reverse complement strand
TTTTGACAAAATGCAGTTCCCCTGCTCACTCTTTCAAACATTTAATTTTGGAAAGAATATTTTGATGAAGTATAGCTCCATTGCGTTTCAGAACTTTGGGTCATTCTTGAACAATTGTAAAAGGCGAAGATTTTGAATTTTCCTTCACTGCATATTTCTAGATGCTTTCTCGGTGGAATTTTGCGTAGTTCCTCTTGTCGGATATGTTGTCTGTGGATGCTTGCACACTGGCAGAGGGAATTTTTTGTTTGGCCAATATAATTCTACTTGCAGCTGGGTCAAGTAATGCAGTATATGAGATTCTGTGTTTTGCAATTCATATCTGCATTTACTTTCAACGAAAATCCGCTCCTGAAATTTATATGGGAACAACTTTCTATATATTTGAGGCTGATGTTGTTGCATGTTCCACATATATATATGGCTGTGTGGTAAGTAGCTTGCTTACCACACTGCGTGGCACCTTGGGTAAGTATCTTCTACTATAGCCTCGGGCCGACCAAAGCCTTGTGAGAGTGGGATTGAATTTGTGCAAATCGTTTCCTCCCCTTAAAAAAATTATCATGCACATGCATCGCTTGAAAGAAAGTAAAACACCTAACACGAAAATGGCTGGTCAAAGCCTAGCATCGCATGTGTGGGACTTTCGATCAGGTGATGGCAATATTCGAATACGTGTTTGCATCCATCAGCTACGTATGACACACGTTTAATATATATGTATATGTACGAGGTCTGACCAACAAGTACCTGTACTGTTACTATAGTAACAAATCTAATGCACGCAGAATGAAGCCGCTTGGCAAAGATTGACCTTGAACTCTGCTGTGCATGCACACTAAGTTCTAGCTCACTTCCACTATTGGAAGTTTTCCAAGCCGTGCTTGGAAGGAACATGTGTAGCATGTGATCGTTGCATTGGCTATGACAAAGAAAGTTGTCATGGCAATACCTACTCAGAAACCTACACAAAGTTGTATAAAGTATATGGAGAAGGGTGTATGAGATGCACACAAGTGTACGAGTGGTTCAGACGTTTTCAAGATGGCCCAAAAAGTGCCGATATTAACGAACGTTCTGGGAGACCCGCAACCGGCAGAACTGAGAAAACCATTGTACATGTGAGTACAACTGTGAGGAGAAATCATCGAATCACCATACGAGAGTTATCAGAGGATGCGCAGATTAGTTACGGTTCAGTTACGTACATTATCACTAAAGATTTTGGTATGAGACGCATGTCTGCCAAATTTCGTCCAGAACTGCTTTCAGCTGACCAAAAAGATATTCGGGTTTCGGTTACAAAAGGTCTCCTTGATTGTGACGACAACGATGAAAACTTTTTGAAAACTTTACGTAGGCCTCTGGACAGGTATCGCCAAGCTTTTGGCAAAATTTGATGCAGATTCTCTGCTCAACTTTCTGTGTTATGGTCAATGCGACGATCACAGGCTATATACCTTTCTTCGAAGCCCTGCTGTAAGCAGCAGAAATGAGTTAGAACATTAAAACTTAGTGCGCATGCAGAGCGAAATTACCGGTCAATCTATACCAAGCGGCTTCACTTCGTTACTATTGCAACAGTGCTTTCACTTCGTTACTATTGCAACAGTCCGGATAATATTGACGAGACCACGTATATTTGTATATACATCTACGTATTTATTTATGGATGTATGTACGTAAATAAATCTAAGGGGAAGAATAATGATTTTCCAATACAGCTTGTTCATGTTGCCTCTAATAGAATTGGGAAAATGAAACAAACTTAACGTCAACATCGCTCTCAGATTGACACATTTAATTTAATATCCTGTATAAGTTCAACTCATCTTCAGCCTCGAACATAACAATTTGCGTTTATTCAGCTTCATCTAATTTATTGTTTTTCTAGCAACTTGTTTTAAGCTAATTAATTTTTTTTTTCAATTTTGAACTCTATTGATTGAAATGCCTATCAGATGATTAATTATATCTTGTATATAGTATTTCGCAAAACTAAAAGCATTATTGGTTATCGTATTATTTATAACGGGATTTTACTTGCTTCAGTCATTGGACTGCAGCCATGCGTTGGAAACGCCTTCAGGGCACATATTTTTCTGTCTGGTACTTATTATATCGACACCAGTTGCTGACTCGCTAAGTTACGTGGACATACTAACGTCTGTTGTCAAGGGATTGTGGGAGACAAACGCCAACACAAAAATACTGACACACACACACAGAGAATTATTTGTGTGTATATATATATATATGTATATATACAACGGGCTTCTTTCAGTTTCCGTCTACCAAATCCACTCACAAGGCTTTGTTCGGCCCGAGGCTATAGTAGAGAATACTTGCCCAAGTTGTCACACAGTGGAACTGAACCCGGGACCATGTGGTTGGTAAGCAAGCTACTTACCACACAGCCACTCCTACACCTATATATATATATATATATATACGACAGGTTCCGTACTGTCTCTCTCTATCAAAAGTACTCAATAAGCATTAGTACTCTAGGCTTTAGTTTCTTTACTAGCACACAAACAGAAATCAATCAAAACGATCAGTTCGATTTAAATGCCAAACAATCTCCCCCACTAGCAGACTATGACACACAAAACATAATATCTGTCCTTAGTATTTCTTATGCCTGCTCCTCTCTAATGTTGTTTTACATTACCGAAAGCCCTTCTTCCATTAGCACCTTATCGTTCCTCAAGCTGGTATTATGAGAGAATACTGCACCATCAGAGGCAGCAACAACTGCAACAGAGGCAACACCACCAGCAGCGATGGCAGCAGTGCATAAGGGTATTATTTTACACTCGCGAAATATTTTCAAATATAAAAAGTACGAATTCATTACTATTGAGATGACGGAAGTACGCGATAATACCGAAATAGGATTTCGTTGATATCAATTTTCACTCTTTCATTACGAAAGAGAGTTGTATGTTGTTTTTTCATATCGCGCACATCGTCTTGGGATATCTTAAACCAACAGTTGCTGGAAGGAAGAACAAACAAAGAATTAGATTATTCACGATCAACTCACATCTAGTTGCGCCAAATTATACCTTCTTTTCATAATAACATGGTTTCCGCCAACAAAACGAAAGATAAACTAAAGTGACTGATACTAAAAGGAGTACCGCAAACGAACGAAGTATGTGAAACATTAATTATGTCTAAACTTTGGCAGACGGCCATAAAATTTCAGAAAGAGGGGCGAATTGATTTATTCATATAAGTACTATTTGTTTTATCTCTCTTCGAAAGATAAACTACAAAATCAACCACGAACCCGGGGAGATTTGGAGTCGGAACATAAAAGACATAGCTGAATCCCAAAGGGACATTTTGATCGATGCTTCTGATATCCATCATACGAATAATCAAGATTTTTAACATAGACACGTCTCAAATTTTGGGTGAGGATCAAGTCGGTTAAGAAAAAAAACCTACTAGTAGACTAGAAATTTATTTCATCGACTTCACAGGGATGAAAGACAAAATGAAACAAAGGGAAATATAAAATGAGCCGCTAAATGGACAAAACTAAATAACACACGGCATTTCATTCGACTCCATAAGATGTTTCTAGCAACCAATCACCCTAAATAATGATGATTATAATAATAATAATAATAATTCTTCCTACTAAAGGTACAAAGCCTAAAGTTTTTTCGAGTAGAGGCTAGTGAATAAGTGATACTTATATTTATCGACCCCGAAATCATGAAAGGCAAAGTCGACCTCGGCAAAATTGGAACTCAGAACGTAAAGACAGACGAAATACGCTAAGCATTTTCCCGGCGTGCTAACGAACCAGCCATCTTAGAGTCTTAATAATAATAATAATAATAATAATAATAATAATAATAATATAAAATAATAATAATAATAGTAATGATGATGATTAAAATCTTTTCTATTATAGACCTGAAATTTGGGGGAGGGGACTAGTTGATTACATCGATCCCAGTATTCAACAGATACATAATTCATCGACCCAGAAGGATAAAAGCCAAAATTGACATCAGCGGAATTTGAACTCAGAACGTAGCGCCGAGCGAAATGCGCTAAGCGTTTCGACCTGTGTGCTATTGATTCTGCCAGCTTGACGCCTTGATAATAATAATAATAATAATAATAATAATAATAATAATATAATAATAATAATAATAATAATTATAATAATAATAATAATAATAATAATAATAATAATAATAATTATAATAATAATGTGAAGAAGAAGAAGCAAAAGAAAAAGAAGAACGAAGTGATGAGTAAATGACAGATACAAGCATGGCTACAATACAAAGCGAATCTATTTATTACAAACGCAACAGTGAAGGTATTTCTTGCTCCCTGTGTGTGTTGTGTGTTGCGTGTATGTGTGCGGTCTATACACACACATACACCCATATATTATATATATATAATATATATATATATATATATATATATATATATGCATGCATGCATAAGGAAATACATATGTGTGTGGACATTTGTAAGTGTGTATACTAGTATGTATGTCTATGTAAATATAAATGCTTGGTTGTGTTTGTGTGTGTATGTGTGTGAGGGTGTGAGTCTCTGTGTATGCATGTGTGTGTATATGCTTGTATGCGTGTGTGCTTGTGCTGCGCACATGCAATACACTAATGAGACAAATAGAGCTATTTCTGAAAACCTTATTGATGAGATGGCGCTGGTTGTTCTATATTTTTAACTCACTATAAGGAATATGATCCGCTATTTTGCTGATTGTATTGAAATAAATGTGTATCCAAGGTAGTTCTTAGCTTTTATTGTTTGTGTCTCTAAGTGGAAAAATGATATTCACGTGGTGTGTCCCTACGTTGACTTTCAGAAGAATGGATATACCTTGCATATATATATATATATATATATATATATATATATATATATATATATATATATATCCCATACACACACGTATATATGTATGTATATATATATGTATATATATATATATATATATATATATATATATTATATAATATCTTAGATATATAGTTATATATATATATATATATTATGTATGTAATGTGTATATATATATATATATATATATATATACCAACTTCAGACATACACACACGCGTATATTTATGTATGTATACACACTCACAGACATATATTCATTGATATGAATGTACGTATATATGTATGTATATATATATGTGTGTATGTGTGTGGTGTGTGCCTGTGTGTGTGTATGATCATACATTCGTACATACCTAGATGTATACACATGTAGTAATAACATGCACGCACATATATATATGTATGTATGTATATATATGTCTCTGTGTATGCGTTTGTGTGTGAGTGTATGTGTGTGTGTGTTTGTGTGTGATCATATATTTATACATACCTAGATGTATACACATAGTAATCATGCACGCACATATGCATGTATGCAGGAATGGCTGTGTGGTAAATGGCTTCCTTACTAACCACTTGGTTCCAGGTTCAGTCCCACTGCATGGCACCTTGGGCAAGTGTCTTCTACTATAGCTTCGGTTCGACCAAAGCCTTCTGAGTGGATTTGAGAGACGGAAACCGAAAGAAGCCCGTCGTGTATATATAAACTTTGACTTATACAGTTACCTTATTTCTTTATTGCCCACAAGGGGCTTAACATAGAGGGGACAAACAAGGACGGACAAAGGGATTAAGTCGGTTATATCGATCCCAGTGCGTAACTGGTACTTAATTTATCGACCCCGAAAGGATGAAGGGCAAAGTCGACCTCGGCGGAATTTGAACTGAGAACGTAACGGCAGACGAAATACCTATTTCTTTACTACCCACAAGGGACTAAATACAGAGAGGACAAACAAGAACAGCAAACGGATTAAGACGATTATATCGACCCCAGTGCGTATCTGGTACTTATTTAATCGACCCCGAAAAGATGAAAGGCAAAGTCAACTTCGGCGGAATTTGAACTCAGAACGTAGCAGCAGACGAAATACCATTAAGCATTTCGCCCAGCGTGCTAACGTTTCTGCCAGCTCGCCGCCTTCTTATACAGTTACCGGGATGATAATAGCTCTATGTAGATGCTTTTCTTTCTTCCTTTTTCGTTTTATCGGTCCCTCTTTCTCCTTTTCAAGGAGATACCTGTCGTGATCAGACATGGAGAGGGAATATACAAAACACTCTGTATGTCACTACAACGCTTCTACTCCTTCATCGAGAAATGAATGACCCAAAGCATCGTAATGCTTGTATTATATACAAACGCAACGCATATTTGGAACAAAGACAAAGCGGTGAAATTGTAAAATCGTTAGCGCTTTGGACAAAATGCCTCACAGCTTTATGTTCTGCGTTCAAATTCCGCCAAGGTCGACCTGGCCCTTTATCTATTTGGATACGACAAAATAATACCACTTGAACACTGGGATCGATGTAATCAACTTGTCCCCTTATTATTACTAACCTTGTGAGCCAAAATATGAAGCCATATCGTGAACAAATACATAATATAATTCAATAAATATATCATATCATTCTAATAGATTAATATGGAATATTACCTGAGATAGGCTTGTTTCTATGTGTTATTTCCCAGCGCAATTTAACATCTCAGCTCCATTAAATAAAACTACACCATGGGACAGGAGCTAAATAGTAGTCCTTAAGAGCCTAATGAACACAAAAACTTTTATTTTCGATATGGTACTTGACTGAATCATACCATTTAATAATTGTTGCTTGTCATTCGTATAATTTCGTATATGGGGAATACTGAGAGATATACGGTTCCGTACTGGGTTACTTATTCTTCTCAACCAGTGATACCGTAAACGATAAACTAATTAGACATATTATTATAAAGTGATCTTAATCAGTGAATAGAGAGTTTCTGGTTGTTAATGAATAGGAAACTTCCAAATTGCCATGACGGATCGATAATTATAACATTCCTAGTAATTTACTATTTAGCTATCACAAGTGATACATGTGCATCGATATATAATATGTGTATATATTATATATATATATATATATATATATATATATATATATATCTATATATATAATATGTAAGATGTATATATATATAATATTATATATATGAATAGATATATAGACAGATGGTAGATAAATATATAGGTAGATAGATAGATAGATAGATAGATATATAGATAGACAGACAGACAGAGAGAGAGAGAGAGAGGGGGGGTTACGTATACGCGTGAATAAAAATGTACGACCGCACATATCGAAACACTAATCAATCATACACATATATCACCGAATATATATATACATACATATATATATATATATATAAATATATATATATATATATAAACATACCTGCATATATGTGTGTATGCGTGTGTGTGTGTGTGTGAGCGTAATATATTCATAAACATTAAACTGATTTATGTTATATATATGTATATACATATATTATATATATATATATAATATATATATGTATATATATATATATAT